>NW_010097743.1:0-21604 GCF_000699245.1 Pterocles gutturalis | reverse complement strand
GTTCCTCAAACCCCACCCAGCCTGGTCTTGAACCCCTCTAGGGATGGGGCATCCACAACTTCTCTGGGCAGCCTGTTCCAGTGCCTCACCACCCTCACAAGAAAAAATTTATTCCTAATATCTCATCTAAATCTACCCTCTTTCAGCTTAAAACCGTTACCCCTCATCCAATCACTACACTCCCTGATAAAGAGTGCCTCCCCATCTCTCCTGTAGACAGATGTACATGTCTTGAAGTACTGGAAGGCTGCAACAAGGTCTCCCCAGAGCCTTCTCTTCTCCAGGCTGAACAACCCCAATTCTCTCAGCCTGTCCTCACACAAGAGGTGCACCAGCCCTCTGACCATCTTCATGGCTCTCTTCTGAACTTGCTGCTTCTGTTCGAGGCCCCAGAGCTGGATGCAGTACTCCAGGTGTGGCTTCACAAGCGCAGACTAGAGGGGGAGAATCACCTCCCTCAACCTTCTGGTCACACTTCATTTGATGCAGTCCAGGATATGGTTGGTTTTCTGCATTGCAAATCCACATTGCCAGGTGATGTTGAGCTCCTCATCAACCAACACCCCCAAGTCCTTCTCCTCATTCTTCTATCCATTCTCCGCCCAGCCTGTATTTGTGCTTGGGATTGCCTCGACCCATGTGCAGGACCTTGCACTTGGCCTTGTTGAACTTCATGTGGTTCGCATAGGCCCACCTCTCAAGCCTGTCCAGGTCACTCTGGATGGCATCTCTTCCCTCCAGCATGTTGGCTGTGCCACACAGCTTGGTGTTGATGGCACTTGCTGAGGATGCACTCAGTCCCACTGTCCCTGTCTCCGATAAAGATGTTAAACAACAGGGTGACTTGTAGCAGACCCCCAGTGTAATGTCCCCTGTCCCTGCCCTCCCTTTAACCCTGACCCACAAGCTCTCGGTCAGCTCCTCATCCATCCCTAGGCAGAGCTCCATGGACTCCAGCTGGTCACTCACATAGAGGGTGATGCCCCCTCCTGGTCTCCCCTGCCTGTCCATTCTAAAAAGCCTGTGTCCTTCCATTCCAACACTCCAGAGAGTTTTCCAACTTGGAAAACTGACAGGTTTTTAGAACTTTTTTTTGCTATTTATCCAGTACTTCTCACCTCCTATTCTCTTTGTGACTCCTTTCATTACTTACTATGTAACTGAGGGCAATCAGTCACTTAGTGTAAGATGAATACTTTCCTGCCTCACATTGCTATGCGTGGTTTCAGGGTGAAACACTCAGGTGCCTCATGTGCACTCATCCTTTTTTGACCAGATTCATCTGTTAGAAATATGGAAGTGTCCAGCATCTTTCTATGCTTCTATGCAATGGTATAAAGGACACAACACAACCGCAATTCCTGTTGCCTCTGTTCAAAAATCCACCTTAACTGAGGATTCTCAAAGTAAGAATGGAGAACAGCTTGTGGTGTTCATACTGAACAAAAAATCCCAGAAGCTCCATTGTCATAAGCAGGCATAATTTCTACTTCAACTATGTGTAAGTGCCATTTCCCAGTACTCAAGACCTGCAAAAACCAAGGTGGAAGCATCGGTTCCCACAGTGAAAGAGAATCAAACATTGCCCTTCAAAAATCGCACATCTACCTTACAAGACCAGTACACGATGTTTCATGAAGCACTATGAACATGATGTTTCTTACAATCTTACATATTGGCATTTTTCTGAAAGAGCCTGAGAACGTTGCCTCAAGTTCTGCTAGAGCAAGTTTTGATAAACAGTCACTTATACAATGCTGTCAACAGACAACACTCTATAATATGCACCACTATTCAGCCAAACCTCCGCAATAAACTGACCCCACTCTAAGAGCAGCTACCAATGGCAGAAGACAGACAATCTGAAAGGTTCAGGTCAGCCAATGCAGTGACGTGAAACACAGTATATGTCTATGGACAGCATTTTCTCTGTACAACACAAAAAATTGAGCTAGGGAATCTATCTTGACTTCCATGTTTGATGTAACCTGCATCAAATCACTCACACTTCCTCACAGCTCACTGCCAGTAAGTGCATGAACAGGACTCTGTACAGGTGCATAGCAGAATTCCCTGGTGATAACTCTGATGTGCTATTTGCTTTTTTCAGCTTTTCAGCATGAAACTTACATTCCAAATGAAGAATTAATAAAGACAAAAGTGAATAATGCATTTTTTATATTCTCGGTAAAGAAATATCAAATCAACTTAACTATACTATAGGATACATCTTGCTGTCAGAGGGAATAAAAAAAATAAAGGAGTTGAATCTGGTAGCCATGACAAGGAAATTCAATATACATTTGTAGCTCAATCGACAGCACTCTTCAAGAAATTGCAAACTCTCATGCATAACATATAGGAACACTGAAAAACATTCAAAGAACCACCTTTTAAAGTCTTCAGTTGATCTATTCCTGTTGTTTAATCTCCATCTGAATCATGACATTCTACTTGAGATATAATAATTATTCCCATAGCAACAAATGTGGTATCAAAAATTGGTCATAATTTCAGCTACAAAAATAAACATCTCTTTAGCAGAACACCTTCTCACACAACACTATGTTCAAGTGTAAATGTTATGCTTAATCCAAAATATAAGTGCTAGTTATAGGAGTTCAGAATTGCTTAACAATGCAACAGAACTATAATTACCTGACTCACTTTCTTACAGCCAAGCTCACTCTTTTCCTGAGACCACTTGTCTCTGGACCGCTTCTGTAGATAAGACACCGTGCGCAGAGGCTGACTATACCAAGATGTATGTGCTCACTCCCTACTTCAAAGTGAACCTATGAGAAGAATCATCCAGAACAACACTTTCTCAGGGTGTATTAAAATTCTGTAACTATAAAAATACAGTAGAGACTTTCTTTACTTTAACTGTAAAAATGAAAATCCTCTGGTTATCACATGAAGCCTTTACTATCTGGAATGTGACATGCCTGAGGAATTATATGAAACAAAAATGTTGCCCCTGGCTAGCACCAAAACACCATAACCACTGCTCACTCACCCTCCCCCCCTCCAAGGGATGGGGAAGAGCATTAAAGGGGGAAATGGAAAAGAGTCTCATGGGTTCAGATCAGAAAAATTCAATAACTAATCTAGAATCAGAGTGGAAATAATAATAATAATTCTAATAATGACAGTAAGAATAAGAATATATACACATATACAAATGAGTGATATGTAGTGAAACTTCTCAACACCCAATGACCAAGACTCAGCCCATTCCCTGCTAACGATCCTGGAGGAGGAAGAGTCCTGAAACTGCAGTCCTGGAAAGGAGACAGCAGCCCGAGTGTCCAAGAGACACGAGACACAGAGAGCAAGATGACCCTGAGAGAGAGGCAGCCCAGAAAGACAGCTGACACAGACCAAGGGGCAACCCAGAGAGAGAGCACTTCCAGGCAGAGACTCATCTATATACTGGGCATAATGTGCATGATATGGAATAGACTATTGGCCAATTTGGGTCTCAATCCTAAACATTAGATTGAATCCTAGGCTAGGAACTGGGGCTGTGCTCCCTCCCAGCTTCTCCTGCACCTGCAGACACTGGCACAGCAGAGAAGCTGAAAAGTCCTTCACTGTCCTGGCAGCAACTATAAACATCAGTACGTTATCACCCCTCTTCTCAGCCCAAATCCAAAACACAGCCTCTTACTAGCTACTGTGAAGAAAGTTAACTCTGTCCCAGCTGAACCAGGACAATATATTAAATAGCCTACACCAAAATAAACCAGTTCTACATTAAAAAGGACTGTCTACACAATATCTCGGAACATGCAAAAATTCAATTAAACTAAATTTTAAAAAAATATTTTTAAAATAGGACACTGTATAAGAAAGAAAAACGAAGACTCGTACTAGGACCATTGGAAACATCTATATAGACATGACCCCAAAATCTCATAGCTAAGGCAGATCAATCACAGCCAGGAAACAAAATTAAATATCGTAGCACCTCTACGACCTATCATCCTGGTAAAGTTCAAAACATGACTTAAGTGCACATTATAAAATAAACTCTAATTTCAAACCAGCCCCTACCTTTGCAGCTGTAAATTAAGTCTCACATCACCCTTGCATAATGAATAAGAGCCATAGAGACCTCCTAAGATTTGGTTCATTAACAAGGATGTGTCACTCACAGGAAACAATTGTGAAATTATCATTCAGTGTTTCAAGAATTCCCTGTTACCAGAGAAAGAAACAAAAAAAACCCCAAGATGATCTTACCTTTAAACAACTGAAAAGTAGCTCCATGCTCTACTAATATTTTCTAGGACAGAAGAATAAATCTCGGGCAACCCATATGTGGAAGAGGACCTATTATTTGGCAGACACTCCTTAATTCTGCCTAACAAACACTGGCAGTCTCCTGAAAATCTTCTTGATGATGGAGATACATTTTGTACATAAATCAGGGCACCGTTCCTCTAATTTACACTTTAATGTTCCACGCATCATGTGACTGATCAATAAACCCCTGAAACTGAAAAAGGATCAGAGGACATCCAAAAGGGCTCTGTGCTTTTGAATCTCAGGGATGAATCAAGGGAGTGGATGCCTTGAATTAATTTAAATTCTCGAAGGAAGTCAAATTTATCTCAACATAAAGGGGAACACAGGGTGGCCTTTGTTTCAGATAAATGGCTGTATCAGCTGAGTGGAACAGCTGTTTGTGTAAATGTTTTTCCCTGAGTTAATCAAAAGATTGCAAATGTCTTCCTGAGCCAGACAGACCAGAATACGGGAAGTTTGTATATGGCTCAGTCCAACAAAGAGTATAAAAATCAATTATTGAACAAAATGAAGAGAGCAACAGGTTGGAGCTGACTTCAACCCACCTATTCCTTCCAAACAAACAGTGACACCCAGCATTGTGACAGTCAGGATATACAGAGCAATAATAGGAATTACATTTATACCATGATCCAACTGTAGTTTGCAATTTCTATATTGTGCTTGTATTATTATTTCAGTACAGTTGCTGTACCATTCTGCTAATGCAAAAGCCTGTGTAACATCAAATATCTTCCAGTATATTTGGTATTAAATATTAAAGGCTTCTCTTGTGGGACATCTGAACAAACATAGTGAGAGGATATCAGACTCTGGCATAAGGAACACAGAATTCAGTTCTTTAGTACTGGTACTTAAATTGTATTTACAAATAAAAAGACTGACTTGAGCTCTGCCAGAGTGTTAGGCATGACAATTTAAAGTAGCCTGAAATTTACTAGATAAAATGTAAACCTTCAAAGTTGGAGCAAATGTTTAAATCAAGTTCAAAGATCCTTTACTGGATACACTTTGACAATATATCCTACTTGGACTCAAACACCTTATCAAGACATCACTAAAAATATCAGTGATTTTGGTAGGCTTTGATAATAAATATGTGGAGTGCCGTTCACACAGTAAGAGTGACATTTCTGCCTCTTACAGTCTCCCAAGTAGAGCTTGGGAGTTTGTTAGTTTATTAGTATGCACATTTTTTAAAATACTCTTATATGAATGAAGCCTGTTTCTTGTAACTTCTGTTATGTTTCTGGCTGTAATTGTATCACGTATTCATGCTGAAGACTAAAATGGATCAATACCAGCACAAAAAGAAGTATTAACACGATGATGTAACGCAGGCTACTCCTATGCATTTAAAAACATCTCCTTACTGCCACTCCTAACAGTGGTCACAAGTCTATTCTCCATGAACCACCAGGGCATTTTAACTTCACTTAAAGTATAATTATTTGTTGCAATATTAATTTACTAGATACAATTCATAACAAGGTTAAATATTTACTTTCCTAAGGGGACAGAGAAAGTGTTCTTTTTTCCAAAAGAAAAGCAGAAACACTTGTCAAGCCAATTAACAACTTCAAATAAATGCATAGCAATTGTTATAAACCTTACTGATTCATATAATAATTCAGCCACAGTGGTACTGGTACTATAAGGTGGTTACCAATTACAGACTCCATACGAGTTCCTGCTACCATATTTGTACCTGAAAATAATATTTCTATTGGATTAATTTACTTTATTAATTACATTTTACTAACACACACTACTCTAATGTAATTTCAGATATACACGTTCTCATTAATGCATTTATATGCATCTGCATTCTTTTACATATTTCAGAAAAGTGAAACAATTCATTAAAACAAACTGTGTAGACAAAAAGAAAATTCTAGCCCCAGAATCTGTTTTGGTACAAAGGAAACGCCTTCTACAACAAAGTACTTATCAACAGTTACTGTGCTGCTTTCCAAGTTGCTAAGTGAATGAAATAAATGTTTTCACAAATGGTATTGGTTTAATGGTTTGTGGCAAACTTACACTCAATACTATTGCTTTGAACAGTTTTTGCTTACTAAGTTAAACCCAAATTCTTAGAGAGAAAACATTTGGGCCATTTGCAGAATGGGCTGTTGCCACTATTTGCTGATTTAACCCAGCAGATGTGAAAAGCCATAGACGCTAATACAGTACAATTTGCTTTTGCCAATCTCAACAATGATTTTGCTGCTTGGGGTTATGTTCCACTGATGTTGCCTGGCTTTGTACAGCAGCATTCTCTGCTATGAAGAGCACAGCAGCATGCTATTTTTCAGGTAGTTGAGCATAATCTTAGCCCTGGGAGGCATTATCTATAGTTTCAAAAGTCCTGTAGGAAATAATAACAATAATAATAATAATAAAAAGTCAGTCAAGGAAAAAGACTCACGACTTCAAAACTTTACTGTTCCTGCAGTACACCAGCAAACTCCGTTTCAGAAACTGTGTTTCTTTTTTCCAATAATGAAAGCCATAGATATCATAGCAAAATATGAAAATATAAACTTTATCATTTCTTGTACTGCACAAAAAATTTAATTTCTTGTATGGTACTGTACAGTAACAGTACTGTAAGCTATGTACACATTTTTGATTAGAGAGGCTAATTGCTGAATTATCAATTAACACTTCAGTTCTCATAAAAATCATAGATAAAGATAGCCATGCTGAAGCAGTGCTCTAAAGGCTACACCTAAGAGTTCCTGGATTATAGCTCACAAGAGAAAATAATGGGATGCCTTATTTAAAAAACAGTAAATATCAAAAAAAGTGTTAACACATCAGTTGTAGCAGAACTCAAAGTTTTGAAAGCTCAGAAAAATTCAGACATCAAAAAAATTTTAAAAAGACAATTTGACAGAATTGAAAGAGGCATTTAGATATTCGGATACTCTGGTTTTCCTTGAGCATATCGTTAGAGTCCCATAATGAAATTCACATTTGTTTTGTGATTGAACTATGTACCGCAATTGCTACACTTCGCTAAAAGTAATTTGTACTTGTATTGTGATTGAACTGTATATTACAATTGCTACACTCTGCTAAACGTAATTTGTACTTTCACTGTGATTTAAGTGCACTGCTGTATCACTCTGCTAAATCGAAATCCCACACAACTTCAACTAATTTCAAATAAGAAAATTTTATGTTATTCATTAAACCCTCCATACGCGGAAAATCTAAAAGAACCTGGCCAGAGTGTATTATACTCTGATTGATATTAACTGGAATGGTTGCCAGGATACTCATGAGAGTGAGTGGTACCCATTAAAGCAGTAATGATTACTTTGACAAAAACATGTTTTCTGATCTGGTGTTAGTCACAAATAAGAACCTAGTAGAGAAAACCTGCATTGTGATTAAGAACAGGCAGCAATAAGACTGGCTGTAGACAGGACCACTACCATTTAAAAGAGGAGACAGAATCTTAGAAATACTAGCAAAGTGTGGAAAAATCTCACCAGTAACTTTGAAAAGAAGGGATGGGAAAACCATAACCCGGATTTTTCACGGACAGCAAAACAAAGCACTGATCCCATTGAAATTTAGGATGAATTTGAAAACTGAGAGGTTCTAACAACTTGAAGAGAGGAGGGAAAAGCAGGGCTTCACAGGTTGCTGGGTATCTACTTGTGAGTAGGAGCACAGAAGTTAGAAGAGGAGAAATGAACACATAGCATGCCACAACAAGAAAAAGAAACAGTTGTAAAAGATAACATAACGTATAAGCAATGTACACAGAGAATCAAAGTAAGTTCTTAGACTCAAAGTTGCAGCCTGAAATCATATGTGATGCCCATACAGGTAGGGATCATTTACTATGGTCTACTGAAAGAGACCTCATTCAAGTGACCGGCCAACACGTATACCAAGGACAATGAATGATCAAGAGATATCTGGTTTGAAACTGATCCTTTTCAGGGTGATGATTCAGGCGATTCATGAGAAGAAAGTATTACTACCAAAGTGTAAAGACAGAAAGAAAGTGTAAACAAAGAAAGAAAGCAACGGGCCTGAATCAGTTGCAAACCACGTATTCCTCCCCAGAGACTGGAAACATCCAGCATTGTGACACTACTAGACAACAGCAATGAAATTCACAATTTGTCTTATGACTGAACTATATATTGCAGTTGCTACACTCTACTAAATGCAGTTTATACTTGTACTGTGGTTTGAGTGCACACTGTATCATGCTGCTAAATCAAAATCCCATGTAACTTCAACTGACTTCAAATAAGTAAATTTTCTATTATGCACTGAATTTTCCATATGTGGAATATCTAAAAGGACCCTGTCAGACTGTACTGACCACAATTTTTTCCTCCAACAAATTGCAAGGTAACTAACATGTATCTGATTTACATTCCTGTGCTGCTGATTAACAAAAGTTGAGAAAGCTCTGAGGACTCACGGTGTAGAGAATTAGTTTACATGTACATAATCTGTAAAACTAGTCTTACAGGACTAGTTTTTAAAACTACCATTTTCATCTGCTTACCAGTTCTCGTAACAAAATCATCCTCTACTTCAAACAGTTAACTATAAAAGTACTAGATAAACATAAGGGATAAAAATTACTCTTTCATCCACTGAACTCCCTAAATAGCTCCACAACTTCTTTGTGAATATGGAATGAAGAATTAAGCCCTAATAGTTAAGGGCCAAATTGTCAAAGATGTCTACAAATTCTTGCTACCTAAGCTGAAGCACATGCAACAAATTCTTACTTATACTAAAAAAACATGAATTACCTACTGACTTCAGAAATACAGATAGTTATCATGTCCAAAAATCAAGGTCAAAGGTGACCCAACAGTCAAGGAACTGTATTTAAAATGTGGACATGAGGTCACAGGAGGGGATATGTTCTTATACCTGTAAGAATTGCCAACACAAAGTATGTATAGCATATTTGTGTTATAACTTCCATTTTTATATCTATGTACATTATAGCAATTCCAGTACCCTAACCTGTAGTTACAATTTAGTTCAAAGAGGCATTTCATCAAAACCAAAAGAGAAACAAAAGAAAACCTGCTGGAACTTACTGCATAGCCTATCAGCAAAAACCATAGCTGTCAGTGCAAAACGATCACAAGAACAGAGTAGAAGCTAAAGACTGGCTGTTACCTGATCTCTTGAAAAGCTTTAATTCACAGCACTGTAAAAGACTTCCAGATGCTTCCTTCATTCCATTCCTTCACGTAATTTTTCACAATTTTTAATGAACTAAATCTTTAATTTGCATTCCAATTCAATTTGCTCGCAGTCACCATACTTACTAGCTAGAACATTTGATCAATAGCTAAAACTAGACGGGACTTTTTTTGGAACTGCTATTGCCATCCACACACGTTTACTGATTTACTAATGAAACACCATAGTTTGCTATCTAGTTTCAAGAGCTTACTAAAACTCATTTAAGCTAAGCAGCTCCAAATGTGGAATATGTATTTCGATTTACATTTATTTCATGATCTGTGTCTGATCATGTGTATTTCAATTTACATTCATTTCATGATCATGATGTCTGATCATGTGTATCTTTATCTCAGTATTTGGTATATATGCTGTCAATAATGTAAAATTACTGTATTACAAAGGATTCAATGCAATGCATACATTTCTCTGCATAAACGACAAAATCATTATTTTATTTAATTCTTCCTCTTTATTTAAAATTAGTATCTCATTAACCTCTGGAAACTTAAGGGATGCCTGAAAACCAACACTGGAGTGATTCCTACCTTTGTCAGTCACCCACTGGAGTTACCAAACATGCATTATATTATCAGTGCAAAAGTATTACCATAGCAGGCTTTTTCTCCTCAATTTTCTTTCTGCCTGATAAGAATTTTCCAAGTTAGTACACAATCGAACTTTTACTATTTTCTAAAACACTCTACAAAACTTGTCCAACCTACTTGTTATTATGTGCGTCTGTACATAAGAGTAAAAATACAGAAAACTTTCTATAATCTTCAGGCATCTCTTGCCTATTAATAAAAAGGGTCACGGAGATAGTACAGAAGTATTTGGTACTTCTTCCTTATTCTAGAAATTAAAATGTATCTTCATTGACCAGACTGACAAATACTATACAGTCAAATAAATGTCACAGAATCATAGAATCTATCCAAGTATTTAAAGCTGTTACAGTGTTTTAGTTTTAGTTTAGAGTATTTTAGAAACATTACAGAGCAGATTCACCAGCAGATACTCTCATTTTATGCTACTCTAGAGACAAAAAGCAGCACCAAGTGAGGAAAACATATTTTATGGTTATTTAGGCAGCACAGATCTAAGCTATGTCAAAATACCATTCCAGCATAAGAGACTCTAGACAAAACACAAGTGAAATTTTGAGGAACCAAGTTACTTGAATGCTCACAGTTAAGATTGTGCTGAAGCCCTCCACTTAACCAGGGCCTCAGGTAGTTACTTATGTTCCTAAATAAAGTATGGAAGATGCAAAACAGAAAGACTCGATGGTATGTCCAAATTCACATGACAAACAAATGCCTGAATTATAATTATAAATTAATAACTTCAGGCTACAGTCCCTGAGCAGATCACTAAAACAAATATCCCATAAACACTCCATACACTAGACAACAATTGCATTCAAACTCCCTCAAGGATCAATTTCTTCTGTGTAATTATTTTGTACATTTAAAAAAACCACATATTACACACTCTTCCCAGTCAAGAAAAAGCATTTAGTAAGACACCATTGGCATTAAAACCAAGTCAACTCCAATACCAATGGTTTACAAAACAGCTTCAGATTTTGACAAAGGCAATGATAACTCTATGAGTTATATTTTTTTTCAATTTGGAAAAAAAGCCACTACTATGGTGTCTTGGAACTAGGATAATTTACTAGGCAACCCTCTGCATCAGCCATTTACATTTTGGCACACTTGATAATGAGAAATTATACAGGCCTCCGCATCTAAGACTGCTGTTCTATCTACTCCTTTAAAAGGTAAAATGCTATATTTTAAAGGTAAGTAAGCTGTACAATTAGGGTTGTAAGGTTCATCTAGAGGACAATGAGTGTTAATGATCACTACATATACCATTGTCCAGCAAATGAGGCATAAATACTACAGGAACTGGTTTTCATTCCCCTCTTGAATCAAAATAATGGCTACTCTTAGATACTGGCATTGTAGGTGTCCACTCTAAGGCAGATAAGTGCTGCTTGTGAAAGATTTCAAGGCACAAGAGCCCCAGTGGCAATAATCAGAGCTGTCATTTCTTGTCATTTCTGGAGATCAGCTGCTAGCCCACAAGACTGACAAGAGTACTGGACATTCAGGAAAAGGTTAACCTTTCAACACTTCCCTTTCCTAAATAACTACTAAAGATTCTACCACAATTTTGTAAAGTTTTTCTGAGTCTTCAGGATACCACATGCTATGTAAGTGCTGAACTTTTCATTAATTATAGTAATCAAATCTTGAAAATTGAATTTAAACAAATCAGAAGCAATGTAGGTACCAGATGAAAGGACAGAAAACACATACCACTGCAAGTGGTAGATGCTGTTGGTCTCTTCCAGTGCTATACGATGAAGTATGAAAAATGTAGATTTTGTACTTGATTAATTCATACTCATGAGGAGCAAAGTATTTTTAAAGCAGTAAAACTCCACTGAAAAAACAGATCAATACACTATGGAACACTGCAAATTACAGTACTAATGTGGTAAAAAATAAACATGCCTCTATCAGTTGGTTAACAAATTCTTTACCTCCTAAGTAACACCAGAAAAAAAGTTAGCATTTCTTTCTAAAGTAAGAATTATCAAGCAAAATCTGGCATTTTAAGCACTGAAGCAAAAGAATCATAATTGCATCTACAAATGTAATTTTCCCCTATTTCAGCATGCTTAAACTATTTAGGACATAACTGAACATGCCTTATATGGTTTGACTACTAGTATCAGATCAAACACATCTCACAAGATGCTGAGAGTGAACATAAAAACCGAAGAAGCTTTATTTTATGTTACAGCAGACAGAAAACTACAGCTGCAAAACTAGTAATTTTCACTAATCAAACTCTTGTCCAAAACACTCTTTCCATTCACAATAGTCTTCTCTCTTTCTGTTACCCTACCTTACGAAAGCAAAATGACTTTGAATTTCTGAATCATACTTAAAACACTAAAAACCATATAAAAAGGAACCCATAATGAATTCAATCTATACACTATTATTATAGTATTTAGGGCAATGGGAAATTTTAGTCAGTTTGAATCTAAAAACAGTTTCTAATGTTGCATGCCCATATATTGCTGGAAAGAAATCTCTGGGACCAATCAATGTGCATCCCAAGTCAGTGTGCTTGCTTCTTCTGCTGAATTTGCTCTTTTATTGCTTAAGTGAGCAGAAATATAACTGCATTAAATACAAAAGAATAATATTACCACTAGATAATATACCACACTGAGCATAAAACCAAGGTTCATTATGTAAAAATTATTAGTATTTTGAGCGTGACATACAGCTCACACTATACTGCACTTATTTTTCTAAACTGGCAGCTTGAGCTATAATTTCTGGGATAGATTCCACAGTCCCCCATATTTCTCATTGCTTAATTCTTTAGACATTAATTCCATAGAAACAATCATAAGGGAGAATTAGAAATCAGACATATACAGGGAACGGCTTCAGGGAGATTAAAAAACAAAAAACAACCAAAAAAGCCCCACCAATAGACCACAAAGAAACAACTAACCCAATCATTTTTCTGAAGCAGAAACATTCAGATCACAAAGAAACATACACATAAAGAAGCATATGCAGTGATAAAAAAGAAAACACAAAACTCAATGTCCAAGTGATCTTGTGCAAAAAAAGTTAACTTCTGGTGAAAAATTCTGTATTAATAGTGAACCCAGAAAGTCTTTGCTAAGATTTAAGCATGCTGTCAAACAGGAGAGTATTCTACTTGCAAAATTACTATTCTGAAATGGCTGACAGTGTCAAAGAACGCTGTCTTCATATTATTAACAACCTCTGATCACCTCTATTCACAGCAACTTCCTAATAGAATCCTAGTATCTGAAGGACTTCAAATATATTAATTTGAATATAAACTATCTGTATTAGAAATGGCTACAGACTATCCAACTTGTGGAAAGTGACATGATTTGCAGATGAGTTACAAAGCACCAATTTCTTTTTTTTTTTTTTTTAACTAGCCCATACCTTCTTCCTCCATTTTGTTTACATTTATGATTTTACTGGAGACAGATAAATTAAAATATAAACTAATTTATCAATAGACAAATCCTCCTTGTAAGTGAATAGATGAACCCAAAAATTATGGTACCAAGAGACTATAGTTACCACAGCCACTACTAGCATCATTCTTGTTAAAAAAAAAAAAACACAGAGAACAAGAACCAAGCAAGTATGCATGCTGAATTACATTTCTGGTAACTCCATAAAATGGATTGATCACCTTCATGAAGAGGAACATAATCACTAGTACATTGATACTGATTAGTCCTGTGATACCTGACAACAAACACTCTTGAACATGATCAGAAAAATTTCCTTTGAGTGGTATTCATCTAGTCACAGATCTTTAACTGACATGCCAGCATGTGCCAGGAAAGTTAATGAGACTTCAGTTTGCCAGTCTCCCTCAGGAGTTCTTTAATCTCTGTCTTGGAGGTAAACATTCTGCTTACCCAAAATCTATTGTTTCTCTTCTGATGTTTTCACAAAAGCATGCTGATAAATTAGATCACAATGAGAAACAGATATATGAAAATAATACAAATTCCAGACCCACCTAGGAAATACCAATAACTGCCACATCCAATAAAATTCTTTATTACTTCCTTCAATCAATAAGCAGACAGGTGCTTAATAGCTACTTGAAATGATTCTAAGACAACACAAAAAGACACTTGTAGGTACCAGAAGGACAATCATTATGCAAAGAGGAAAGACTAGAAGGTACATATGACTTGCTGGTTGGGATGGTGCTACTTTCACATAAACTAAGACACCAGTCTCTTGGTACAGCAGAAACAGGGTTAACTTACCCAGAGAAGTTGTGGATGTGGAGGTGTTCAAGGCCAGGCTGGATAAGGCTTTGAGCAACCTGGTCTAGTGGGAGGTGTCCCTGCCCGTGGCAGGGGGGTTGGAACTCAATGATCCTTAAGATCCTTTCCAACCCAAGCTATTCTATGATTCTGTGATTCTATGAGAGTAGCTAGCAAGAGGCTCTGTTCGGGATTTGTGCTGAGAAGAAAGCTGATAACAGCAATGTTTATAGTTGTTGCCAGGACAGTCAAGGACTTTTCAGCTTTTCTGCTGTGCCAGTGTCTGCAGGTGCAGGAGAAGCTGGGAGGGAGCACAGCCCTGACTATTAGTCTAGGATTCGATCTTAGGTTTGGGATTGAGACCCAAAGTGGCCAACAGTCTATTCCATAACATACATGTCATGCCTAGGTTTTTTTTCCTTTACCACTTTAATTCTCTCCCCCATCCCTGCGAGGTGGAGGGTGAGTGACTGAGCAGTTGTGGGGGCTGGCTCCCAGCCAAGGGTAAACCCATCACAACCAGGAAGCTGACAAACCACTGGATAAGAAGGCCAACAAAGAGCAGAATCCTTGAAATTAACAAACCAGTGTAATCACATCATCAACTAGCCAGATTACATAATAAGCAATCCTTGCTTAAATAGGAATTTTACGCTACAGTTTAACTATAACATTGAAAAAACATCAGCAGGCAAAAGGAATATAATCTCTAATTAAAAAAGAGCAATTTCACTGCAATTTAGCACATATTTAAAACTTAAATTACTTTACCAGATGAATCTTAATATTAATATCATCCCTTTTGTGCAAATTACCATAACACTTTCTGAAATATGCTCTGTCTAGCCCTCAAGGTATCCAAACATATCCATACATGATACAGATCATAGGCCTAAGCCGTCTCTAATTTTCACAAAGATGCTTAACAGCTAATTGAAGTATCATGCCTGGCAAAACTGCAGCTCAGATAAAAAGAGAGAGAGTGGCTTTCCCAAACTAGTGAGACGGAAGACACAAATCAACGACTTCCAGCTTGGAACAAGGAGGGAGATGTATTGATGAGGGACCAGTCAAAATTACAGCTCAACAATGCCTAAATTGGTGCTAACTGAAAGCATAATATTCCTTAGCTACAAGAAGAAGAATCAACTAACAGGCATGCTGTCTCTCTCTGAAGTCAAGAAAGTTTATCTGTAGCTGTAAAAAACAGCTACTGTTGACTAGAGATAACAATTGAGGGGAAAAAAAAAAAAAAAAAAAAGATCAGGAAGCCCAGCAAGACTCTTATATCACTTAAAGTATAAAATAAGAGCTCCAAGCAAAATGCAGGTACTAAGTGGAGGCAAACACTGAAGCATACAGCAATGTTGTAATCAGAGCTATAGCCACAGACACAACAGCAATTTTGTTCTTCACTACACAGAGTACCAAAGTGTATAAGGGAGTGTGAGGACAAATCTCCAGTTCTTCTAGCTGAAGACATTCTGGAGAACAGTGTCTGAAAAACCTGTGTATTACAGACTTAAAATGCTAAGGTAATACGAAAAAGAAATATATTTATTTTCCATTTTGAGACATAGTTTTGATGCAGTTTGATAAGCTTTGCAAGCTATATTTATTGGGCAAAGCACATTTACTTTTTCTACTTACTTCAGAGAAGCAAATCCCTATCTTGGGAAAATTTCTTAGCTTTTGTAGCCTGTCTGCACAAGATGGCTCTCTAAAGTTAAAGCACTCAAGTGAGCTCCCAAAAAGAGCATCTGAGAAGCTCTCAGTATTTTTTAAACATTTTTGATCACTGTGGTATGTAGTTACAGAGCACTAAATTTCATGGCTGCAGATTTATTATTATTATTATTATTATTATTATTATTACTTATTTTGTTCAGAATTCTGCTCTACATATCACTGTCATTTATCATCACTATTTAGGGACACGGTTCTTTTTCTTAATTTCTTTACCCTACCACTTTAAGTGCCGGAAGGTACCACACAGTATAAAATAACTTGCATATCTGCAATCTATAGTGAAGATCTGGACAAGCATATTCAAAATGATTGCCTAACACTATGATTCCTACTTATGCAATTAGGTTAAACAATCGAATTTTGTGGTCACTACACAGCATTAAAATGAAATAAAACCAAATTATTTAAAGTACCTAAATGCTAAATCAGAAGCTCAGTCTTATGCATCCCCAGGAAGGCCATTCACTCTGCTACCAGTTGCTTTGTGACACTTAAAAGTAAGCAGACAACTGCTCCAAGAAAATTTCTACAGGAATTGTTCAGCCCGGGAAATAGACAGGAGACTTTTTGCTGCTTTCTAATACATAAAGGTTATTTTCATTATGTCTAAAACCAGAACTATGTTCTTCCACCTCTTTTTATGTTTCTGAAAATACAATACTTACTTTTAACGTCTTTCACACTATTCACTACTTGCAAAGCTGCACATATACAGTTAGAAGTACATATAGAGATATGACACATGTAGATGAAATATACACCAAAATCAGCTTTTAAATTACTATTTTAAATCACTGAGTAAAACCGATTTACCGAAACTACAGGGAGAGAGATTTCCATTCTTTCCACATGAAACTAAGCAAAAGCCTGGAAATCAAGACATATGTAAAAACTCTTGATGATAAAAGCTTTTGATGGTACCCAGACATCTGCAGCCTTATTCTTGAATGAGAACTACAGTATCTTAAGACACTGACTCCCACATGTCCAGTGTCTATCAAAAAACAGACAACAATGAAAAAGTAGCTTTAAAGCAGTATAGGGGACTATGGCTTACACCTAAGATTTGTATCCAGAGGATCCTTATGTCACTTTTATCTATGTTTACACAGTTAGAAACTTGTTAAACACAACTCCTGTGAGTTCTAATAAGGAATATTTGACTGGTTAATATACTTGTTTTAAATGACATCTTACTGTTCAGAGCTCTCTGCAAGACAGATCCAATGTTTTTAGAAGAGTTTGAGTGAAACCAGGCAAAAAGTACATTACCTGTCTGTGGATTCAGAGGCCTCACTCTTTACATTTCCTATGCTGAAAGGAATTATCTCATCTTGGTTGTTTTTGCAAATGCCTATATATATGGTCTCATAAAGACAGAAAAAGATCATCACAAAAACGCATTACGTAGTACACTCACCTTCATCACTAGTTGCTTGCTGTTTAACCAAATTCATTGGAGATCTAGCTGGGGGTTTATTTAATGGATGACGCCAACTCTTAGATATTTTCTTTCTTTCAACTTCCGCTGACTGAAAAGGAAAAAACACAACTAATTTAGTATGTAATTCTGCAAAGTTAATTTTGACGAACAAAAACATTCTTCTGTAAATTAATACAGAGGTCAATTCTGTAAATACTATCAAGGTACCTGAAGCACCTTTAGTGTACTAATAAAACATTTGCCTCTAATTCGGAATATATACTTTAATTAAAAAAGAGCAATCCTTGTCAAACACAAATGGTTTGAGGTAAAAGTTACTGCAGCCCTTCCAAAATTACAAAGTGTAAATCCTGGTTTGAGAGGAAGAACAGCCCAAACAGTTCTGCAGAACCAGATATACAATACAGCCAGTAATCATAGCTGGGAAAATGAGGCAGAAACCCGCTGACTTTCTTTGTGAAAGACTGCAAAATTCCTGAGAAAGTAAAACAATTATATGGAGCTGAAATAAGAAATTAAGAGTCCTGATATGTGATTAACATCTTGATTTAGGAAATGAAGAAATTCTTTCCTCCCTCAAGCACCCTTAGGTACATTCAGCTTGAAGCCAATACTACAAACTGTAGAAGTACAGCTTTCAGAACTCCTGATTTGAGCGCTGGTGGGTAATCGCCAGTACTGAAATCATGAAGTACATCAGCTGCTGATGGTATCTGGAGGTTCAGGACCAGAGGAAGCCTAAGCACACTGGCAGAAGGGAGAGAGGGACAGAGTCACGATTCCTATGGACCACAGCGTTCTGCTCCTCAGCACCCTGAATCTAATCTAGCAGGTTACACACATACGCCTTTGACTGATTTGAGGATTGAAAATTACTACTACTAAATGGGAAGTAAATTACAAAACAATATTGTATTTACTGTAACAAGCAGAGGGAGGAAGATGTGGTTAAAGCACAGGACAGGTTTATGATCTAGAAAAAGTTACCAACTTTGTAAAAAGGGAAAGAAGATAAGACTTTTTAATTGCATCTGTACAACATGCTTCTTCACTTATAATAAAAGAGAAAGAAAGAGTACACCATTATACTGGAGAATATCTGAAGCCTCATATATAAATGGCTGAAAGGCACAGAAAGAGATAAATATAATCTCTAATGTATGAGGATTAAAACATTGAGATGTTTATAGCCCTCCTTATTATTACAGTGGAAGGGCTGGAGCCAAGATTATTAAAACTCACAATATTGAAAAAAAATCATTAGTCTACAGTTCATGTCTGTGAAAGGGTCAGCATGATTTTTCTTTGGCTTCTAAAATGTATTTCCCACTAAGTCTGGCAATCTGGCAGTGGTTTTCCTGCTCTCTCTCTGTCAGACTTGGATTGAACTCATAACTCAGAAAGCTACTGCGACTACAACCACAGCTTAATTATAAATTGTGCTTCCCAATGTCAAAGCTTGCCTACCCTTCATAGGAGAATAGCAAGAGTAAAAAATAGACTTTAAGTCTGTATGCATGTGCCCTAATGAGAAAACATTACTAAACCTACTATTTAAAAATTTAAAAATACGTTCCTTTTATTGGAGGGATCTTTTACTTCAATTGTTTCCTTTACATGTTTTAGGCCATTTCCAAAATCCAAGAATATCAAGTTTCAGACCATGAAATCATACTGTCTCTATTATCCTGCTATAGCCATGTCTTGAAGATTCACTGTCTCCAACTTCAATACTACAGATACAGTATAAACTAAAGCAAGAAGGTACATAAGACTTCATAAACTATGTTAGATAACATAGTGAACAGGCATTGGAACAGGCTGCCCAGGGAAGTGGTGGAGTCACCATTCCTGGAGGTGTTCAAGAAACATGTAAATGTGGTGCTTAGGGACACGGTTTAGTGAGTTAGGTTGTGCGGGTTGACAGTTGGACTTGATGATCCTTGAGGTCTTTTCCAACCTTAATAATTCTATGATTCTATGATTCCATAATACAATAGAATGAAAGCAAACTGTTTCCACCTAAGTCAATGCAGAGATGGTCCTCATCTTTGCCTCATCCACTTCTTCATTAGAGAAAGACATCAGTCCAAAAATAAATTACAAAAACAGATATGCTTCCACACTGGTAGGTTCTGTCCTTGGACAGTGAGTCTCTCAGAATCAACCCATTCTGCTGCCATTTTACCAGCATACTGCTAACTCTCCTTTACACTCGGTCAAAAACAGACAGCTTTCTGAAACACAAATACATGATAGCAACACCAGCACTCATCTCTAATAATTTCAACTTCATGTCAATAGCAATAATTAAAGCGGATAGCCTTGCTCATACTGGCAGGCAGTGAACATGGGAATAGTTCGAGAATAGTTGCTGACAGTTCAGATTTACAGATATAAAGTGAAACTACTAGATATCTAAAATCAGAGGGGAAAATATGTCAACAAGCAAGCTCCAGAAACATTCTGCTTTTGGATCCAAATTCCCACTCTTGCCTGAACACTTCAAAACATGTTCAAGTTAGCATCTGATTAAAATCATGCATATTCGTAAGTGCTTTAATATGGATATCAGGTCTCATTAGAAACATGCTCATTCTGTTTCATTAAATCATGAATATATTACTATAATGATGTAATTTGCTTCACATACACTGGATGTTTGCATGCCATCTTCTTCATCCTTTCTTACAATGGGCACTTCTCCATGTTCCAAGCTACTTCCACAGCTTCCTAGGCCACTGGCATCATCTTCTATTGAGACATCTTCCTCTTTATCTGGGGTTCCTGCTTCAGAAGCATTTCCCTCTGACTTACAGTATGATGTGGATGAAATAGCCTGATTCCGAGAGTTCAGAGTCTCTTCTTTTCTACAGCTTTCAGGAGTGGGCATGCGGGCCACAGAATCTTCAAATGTAAAGACAGGATGCTTGGCATCTGTCCTGTCCTCATCTTCCATTTTTGTTTTCTCTAATACAGGAACAGGGCTCAATACGGAGTCTGAATGGATGCTTCCTATAGATCAAGAAGATGATTTGTTAATAAATCTCATTTTATATTACTGTATTTAATTTCACAACAATCTAGGGTATTCAAATTCAAAGAATGGTTCATCATTTAGAAATCATACAGAAAAACATTTGGTAGAAGAATGTACACAAATATGGAGTATTAGTTTGTTCAAAGAATAAATTAAATGGAAATGTTTCAAGTTTGGAGTGTGAAATACAGTTTTAAATAATTTAATCAGTATTTTGTACTTGAATTACAACAGGTCTTCATGTCATTAAAATAATCAATATTCATGTAGCTTGTTTACTCTGATAGCCCATGAGCACTTTGACTAGAAGGGAAAAAAAATATAAAAGGTTGGTACACTGCCCTTTATCCCCTGCATTTATACCTATTATGCCTGTTTTAAAAATGAAAATAAGCAAAGGCTAATGGATTATAATTAGGAAGATATATTTCAAAGAGATATCAAGAATATTTTGAAAACAACAGCACCAGTCTAAAAATGAAAAGCAATTAGCATAATTTTATATTTCATCAATTAGCATAATTCTATATTTCAGTGAAGCTGAAGGGTGAAATTGTATGGATTTTACTTGATTAAAATTCTTCATCTGCTGATGCTTGCATGGGATATACAGAACAATGTGTTAGATATGTCACCCAAAAAAGATGTTTCTGAAGAACTCTATGGCACACAACACAATGAATTTTGATTCAGTAGCACATCCAAGGCATTAAAGAAAACAGTCTCTGTAAAGTCCCTTCCCATTCTTCCTTTACTCTACAAGGGTTATTTGTACTTGTTTCTCTCAAAAATTCCCTTTTCAGGTTAAATGAATATAAAATCTAGTAACACAAAGCCCATTTAATACCAAAACATAATCTCTGAGTATGAAGAGTACTGTCTCCATTGAGCGTAATGGACCTATTAGCCAGAGATAGAATCATAGAATCATAAAGGTTGG
>NW_010097742.1:4519-4743 GCF_000699245.1 Pterocles gutturalis | reverse complement strand
TCTCCCACCCCCAGAAGCGTGTCCCCTCCGTGCCCACCCAGGGAGCGATGCTGAGGGGTCAGGCTGAGCTCTCCCGGCACACAGGCACGACCGAGACACCCTGCTCGTGCTTACCACGTTCTAAACACACTTTATTGCTGGTTTCTTTGGTGCTAGTGCAAAGCCCTGCGCCCACGCTGGCATCCCACCCCTGGGCTGGGCACTGTCCCCTCCCCGGCTTCGTC
>NW_010097742.1:591-4502 GCF_000699245.1 Pterocles gutturalis | reverse complement strand
CCCCCGTCCCCCTGCCCCAGGGGGACGATCCCCCCTGCATCCTCCTTTATCTCTAGAAGCAAAAGCAACCAGTTCAGCCGCATAGGTGTGAGGTCTCTTGTGCATTTTCTTCTTTCACTTTGAGTGCTTTTTTCCTTAAAGGTTGATGCCAATTCAAAAATTGATTTTTAAAACGTCACCAAAATAAACCAGTATTAACCTGAAAGGGAGCTCTGCACTACTTAAATCAAAACACTCTGTGTTTGCTTGCAGATAAAGCCTCGTTTTTCAACACAGCTGTTGCAAAACACTCGTGACAACACGGAGATACTCTACAGAAGAATGACAATAAGAAGGGACACTGGCAGCAGTGCGTGGCCCAGGAGCCGCAGGCAGAGCCGGGCACTCACACCCTGGTTAGCCATCCTCTCCCCACCCAGAGCGCAGCAGTGAAAACAGGCGCCAGATTAACGAGAGGAAAAACTGCGACCACAGCAAATAGAGTGACTCATGCCCGCTTGATGGTCTTAATTTCTAATCTGGAATGGTAATTTTCTGCTGGACCAGATTAAAAATCTTCCTCCTCCTGCTGAGCCCGCAGGGATCCCGCAGCCCACACTCAGCACCAGCCACCGCTTGGGTTTAACGGCCGAGCAAAACCAGCCCCAAAATGATCCCAGCTCTACCTCAGCGAGGCACTGGGGATGAGAAAAGGAAATGCAGGACAAAGCAAAGCCCTCCCGTGCTCAGAAAAGCAACAGAGCCCTCCAAGCACCAGCACTGCGGGCTCACGGAAATCAACTGAATACACAAAATTAATTACAGGGAGAACAAACAGTAAAAGCAGAATGTTTGGAAATCATGTACTACAGCACAGCTCGCATCGCGGTCGGAAGGGGAACTTCCCAATTTGATTGCAGAAAGCAATTTACTTCAATTAGCAGGGACATAAACGCAGCACTTGCTTAACAGCAGCATTGCATCTCCCAAAAAGCAAGCTCTCCTGATTGCACCGCTGCTCCGGGCTTGAACTCTGACAGCCTGCTCCACCGGAGACAGGGTGAAATAACCCTTCAGCTGCCGGTCAGTCCTGCCTGCTGCACAAACACCCCCCAACAGGGACATGCCCTGAAGGATTTAAGCAGTGTCCCAACAAGGAGGACAGGGACAGGCAGCAGGCAGAGCCTTCCTCTGCCTCCTCCTCCTCCTCGCAGCAGAGCCCTGCCCGCTGTCAGCTGGCGCAGGCTCTGCTGATCATACAGGAGAGGTCATTCCCAGCAGCTTCGGGATGCTTGTGCCCATAAAGTGCTTCTTCCTCCCCGTTTCCAGCTGCAGAGTTTGGGGTAACGGGTCTGGATTTTCTGGGAAAAGCCTTTCTGGAAAACCAGCAACGAGGCAGCACCAAGGGGCTGGGGGTACCCGATGTATCTGCTCCCCATCTCACTGCCCTGTGCCAGAACCTGGCACCGGATGGATCCCGAGGGCTGGAGCTGCTCCGTGTCCTCTGAGCTGCGGATTGAGAGAGCAGGGAAACTGCTGCAAGAGCTTAGAAGCTTTTGCTCCAAACCAACTAAAACCAGCAAGAGAGGAGGACACCGACACAAGCACCCCTGCAAACCGTAGGAGCTAAGCATAACACCAGGTACAGGGCTCTGCATCCCGTGCCATGGGAAAACCATTCCCTAGGAACCATTTACAGCTGGAATCCCTGTCCGTGCTGAGCTGCAGCTCCTTTCAGAGAGGGCAGTGGGGCAGCCACCCACCGAACCGCCCCAGCACTGGAAAACAGCACCAAGACCTTCACTTTGCAACCGCAACCCCCTGCGGGTCCTGGGCTGAGGAAGCAGCAGCTGGACAAGGTGATGGGGACAGTCCCCGCTGGGCTGCACCGGCACCTCTGCCCATGGATCGGCTCCTCACCCTGGGAGCAGCGATGGTACAATTCTCCTGAACGTGCACCTCTGTTCCCGGATCAAAGTGCTCCCTTGTAACGGAGAAAATCACTTCACCTCATCAGGAATGCTGGAGTCCAAATTGGTGCCACCCAGCCACAACCAAGCAGAGAAATGGATTGTCATGAAGGACCCCAAGGGCAGCTCAGAGCTGCAGCACCAGCCCCTGCGCCCAGCCAGAAATCACAGACCCGTCATCGCACCAACGCGGGCTCTTCCCAAACCCTGCCCTAAAGCCGAGCCTCCTTTCCCTCAATGTAGGTGCTGGCAGAGACACCCGCCCCAGTGTACGACCCAGACCCTCAGGTCCCTCCACGCCAGCGCTGCGCTCACCTCCACCAGCTCTGCGGGATTCGGCGAAGCCCAACAGGTCTGCAGCCTCCAGTGCCAGGACCCGCCTGTCACACCGAGACACCAGATCCCCGCCTGTCACACCGCACGGGGACACAGAGACACCAGAAATAAGGAATGAGGGGAACTGCTGGAGCATCCTTCAGCAGCATCACTGGGAAGGGGAAGAGGAGGCTGTCAGGAGCCACAGCTCCGCACTGGGAGCCCCAACCGAGCACTGGCCAGGGCAGATCCACCCCTCATCTGTCCCCTCTGGCAGGGGAACTTGCCCCTCCAGGCTCTGACAGACCCCCTTCGCCCAGCCCCTGGCCCAATCCTGACCCCAGGGGCTGGACTGAGGGGGGACCCGGAGCACTGGCACAGAGAGATCCCAGCCAAAGGGGGGGTACCAGCTCACACTGCATCACCTCATCGCCCCAAAGGGACCCCAGATCCACCACCATCGCCACAGTCACTGCCCTGTACTTTGTATTTTAACCTACAGCTGCTTCACTGCTTCAAATTTACTTTTTGGGGGAATTTCAAAATGTTATCTCGCCAAAGCCAAGCTCTGAGTTAGTCTTTGTGATACTGGTGGCACCTGCAGGCTTCAGCCCATCCCTAGATTTGCTGGGCAGCAGTGGGCTGGGGGTTTGGGGTTTTTTTTTTGCAAAGCCAGGGTTAAAGCTTTGGTTAGAATTAAGTTTTTTCTCCTGCCCTGTTCCTGAGCCCCAGGGTGCTGCCCCCAGTCACCCCCCGGCAGTAACCCAGCCCCATCAACAGCTTCACCACCCAAAGCAGCTCCTGTGCAGAAGAGCAAATTCTGTGAACACTCCACGTTAGCAGGGAGGTGTGTGCTGGTCCCACTTGCCTCTCTGCAACTTGGAGAAACGAAACAGCAACTCAAGCATGTCCTTGCACAAAGAAGAAGTGCACCCCCAGCACAGGATGGTGCTGCTGCGGGTTACAGCCACTTTGGGGGCCCCAGAGCCAGGCAGAGCTCCCATCACCTGCTGCAGGCACAGAAACCCCCAAGCAAACAGCACTCAGGGCTCGCAGGGGCTTTTGGGCACTCCCGATGCCCAGCCGCAGCTGTGGGGGGAGTAGGTAGTGATTGCAGCTGTGTCGCAGTGATTGCAGCTGTGTCACAGCCTTTGGGGGGGCCCAGGAGGCTGCAGACAGAGCTACTGCCCAGGGAGCACTGTGGGGCTCAGCCAGGGTGGCTGCCAAGATGCCGTCCTGCCACGGCACGGGATGGTATTGCACAGCATCTGACAGCATGGCATTGCACAGCATCCGACAGCACGGTGTGGCATTGCACAGCATCCAACAGCACAGCACGGTGCTGCACAACATCCAACAGCGCTGCATGGCATTGCACAGCATCCAACAGCACGGTGTGGCATTGCACAGCATCCAACAGCGCTGCATAGCATTGCACAGCATCCAATGGCGCTGCATGGCATTGCACAGCATCCAACAGCGCTGCATGGCTTTGCACAGCATCCGACAGCACTGCACAGCCTTCTGTGGCACTGTGTGGCTTCACACAGCATCACCGCTCTCACACTGTTCCCATTTTTTGGCTGCCCATGCACCCATCAGAGGCGGGGGAGCCCGCAGCAGGGGCCGTGTTCCCGGTCGGAGGGC
>NW_010097742.1:0-524 GCF_000699245.1 Pterocles gutturalis | reverse complement strand
CAGCGGGCTCTGGCACCGGAGCCTCTCTCCCCAGGGCAGCTGGAGGGTGGCTTCAGCTTCTCCTTCCCCCACAGAATCATAGAGTGCTTTGGGTTGGAAAGGACCTTCAAGATCATCGAGTTCCAACCCCCCTGTCTTTGTGTGGGAAGCAAACTCTCCAAATTAAACCCAGGGTGCAGCGCAGGACACACCCCCAGCCCCCTTGAACTGAACCAGTACAACACAGGGTGCTGGGCTGGCAGCAAGGAGAGCAGTGACAAAGAGCCCGAAAACATTAAAATGATGCAAACTGTAGGCAAACACCACTGAAGGCATCCCAGCAAGGACGGGCAGCCTGCAGCAGGGAGGGATGGCCCCTGTCCCGGGGCGGGAGGGCGCTGGGATGGCCCTGGCCACCCCACACATCTGCAACCCCTTTGCTTTTCTTTTTTCTCTTTTTTTTTTTTTTTCCTCCTCCCAGATCACTTTAAAGGTCCAGGTTAGGGTATAATTAGAAAAGCCGTTAAAGTGGCGACCTGGCGAGG
>NW_010097741.1:0-8993 GCF_000699245.1 Pterocles gutturalis | reverse complement strand
GCCTGGTTGTTTGTGAGGGATGGAGAGCGGGGCGGTGGGAGGACATTGCTGCTCACTTAAACCCAGCTGGTCCCCTCCGACCCCCCATGGGGGCAGGGAGGTGGAAAACCCATTAAAAAAAACCTGCCAAGCCTGCTGGCACATTCCTTAGGCCCCCAAGTCCTGGGTAAGTGGCCCTAATTATTAAAATCAGCAATCCTTATCAGATGACAAGGCCTTTTGCTTTGATATACAAAGGCAGAAGCTTAACAACCCCATCTTTCCCTGGAAGAGGAACAAAATGTGCACCTTAACACCAGGCTTTGGAACCTCCCTGCATAATCCCCTTATCGCCTGCTGAAAATATGTATATTGATCCTGGCTGGGAAGTTGGAGTAATGGGAGGTAGCGGGGAGGGGGGGATGCCCAGTTTCCCCCTTGCGGTGACCCCGCCATGGTGACCCTGCCACGCTCCATCACAGCTCATGTCACCGCCCATGAATTTTTCATGCGTCCGCTCTTGGGTGCTCAGCTCGAGCATCCAGGCTGGGCGTTGGGTTTGCTTCTCCAAGTGAAGCCAGAGGTGTTGGTGTCAGTAACCCACATGTCCATTCGTACAGCCTGCCGTTCCTGTCCCCACATCCCCCATCTTCCTCATCCCCACCCGACTCTAATGCACAAAACCCCAAGTTGAACAAGTAGTAGGTTCTCCTGAAAACTGGGCCTTTCTATGGCACGTTTATGTAAGGCCAGGAAGATGGTGCCCATCGTTGGGATGCCAAGCCTGAGACAGCAGATTTCAGCCTTGTCCATGCCTCCTCTGACGCGTGGTGGTCCTGCTCCAGGAGTTTCAGGCCGATCTCTTGTTTCAGGCAACACGGATTCTCTAACTTGTATTCCCAAAGTGGCCCTAACTCCTGTCTTCAGAGCAGACTTAAGCATTTATTACCTGTTGCCTCAGTGGCTTTCAGTGGGACTTAGCGATGAAATTCTTGGTCTTTTGCCAGCTGATACCAACAGCAAAACTCCTGCTGACCTCAGCGGTGCAGCATCAAGCTTTAAGCACCAAGTTTTTGAAGGTATCAAAGCATCTCAAGGTGTTTCCTAGGATTTCCTAAAGTGTACTTCCAGTGTCAAAAGCAACATCTTTAAAGACGGACTTTGGGTGTGTTTAGACAGAGCATGTCCTGGTTGCTGCTGGCTGGAGCAATGGATGGTTTGTTGCTTCTGGAGAGGTTGAGCAGCTGGTGTGTGTGGTTCCTATAAAGAGTGTGCTGCCATGGACCTTGTGTGCTCTCCTCTAGCCCAAGACCGGCTGGTAACTGGATTCCTGTTTCACTTGTCCCCAGGTCCTTCAAGAGGAACGATCCCGTTAACCCATACCATGTGAATTCTGGCTATGTCTTTGCCCCAGCAACCAGCGCCAACGATAGTGAAATATCTAGTGATGCCCTGACGGACGACTCCATGTCGATGACGGACAGCAGTGTGTAAGTACCTTGTGTTGGACGGGTCCTGTTGGGACGCGCCGTCGGTGGATCAGCTGTGCAGATGGACCATGGGGGCTTACGGGAGCGATGGGTCCAGGGTCATCGCCGTTGACTAGAGGCTGCCAAAACTGAGGTGTGCGCCCAAACCGAGAGGTGTAGCAGGGCATGGTCACCTCGCTCTTCATGCACTCGCCAGAGGTATCGGATGGAGTAAAATAATGAATCCCTCTATTGCTGTTTTGCAACTGCAGCTGAGCAAACGTGTTTTCCCCTGTGCTAATGGTGCTGCCTGACTAACCCGCGGAGCCCATCTCCCTGAGCCTTTGTCTTAAGGCCAGGCTTCCTCAACTAGTTATCAGCCATCAAAAAGGAGGAGATTACTTCCTGTAGGAAGTACTTTCTGTAATTAAGGTTTGTCATTAATGTCAGAATGTACATTAATAGGGCCAGTGACCTGAAGGGGCAAATAGCTGCTCATCTAGTGTGGCTAGGGCTGTCTTCAAAGAGGCGTTTGAATGGAGCTGGATGGAGCAGGTCTGGGTGTTCCAGGAGCGTGATGGTGCTGTGGCTGAGCCCAGGAATTGCAGGATCTGTGTTTGCCTCTTGACTCTGCTGAGAAGTGTGCAACTGGGAACTGATCTTCCTCGATTTGCTTTCCCCAGCAGGAGAGAAATGGTACTGTGGTGTCTGGGGGTAGAGGAGACAGTCAGACTCACTTAGCGGCTCTCGAAAGACCATTTTTTTCAACTGGGCAGAAGGCAGATGTTGCTGTTTGTGTTTCATGATCATCACTTAAGTACAAGTGCTCTAGAAAAGCCCACCTGTAAACAGCGTGCTGCGTTCCTGGTCTCCATCTCCTAGGTGAAACTTCTGCAGTGTCTCTGTCAGACGTGTCCAGTGGTTGCTGTGTGCTCCTTGGAGAGGTTTGCATGCTGGGTTTTTAAAGTCAGTGTGCGTGGTGATGCACAACAGAAAACAGGATTTACCAAAAATCCTTGATGCGTAAACAAAAGCTTTTTTTTAATTATTTTTTATGCACATGTGTGTTTTGAACTGATATTATGGAAAAAAATAGTTTGTTGTCCCACCAGATTCCCTTATTGAACAATATTGGCATTAAATAAAAGAGCTGAATCATAGGGTGACTTCTTTATTTCTTCTTACTGGCTCTGGTTGTATGTGATCATGTGTCAACAGAGCATTCATTGGGTTAGTCATTTCTGGACCAGTGTAGGGTCACTTGGGATTCACAGGGCTAGGATTATACCCTCTCTTCACAGCAATGCCAATTGTAGGCCTTATACAGATGAGAGCACTGAGTGAGAAATAAAGTGCATGGTGGATGAAAGGCTTAACTGAATCGCTTTCAGCCCATTGTTAGTCCAGGGGAGCTTAGCGGGGATGAGAGGGCAGCAGCCCGCTTTGAAATTTGCTTGAACAAGTGAATAGGAGCTCCCCATAAAGCAGCGCGTGAAAGGAGCCTGCCTGTTTTTTCCTGCCGTAACAATAGCCCGCGCAGGCTGTGAGAGTTTGGGGAAGCTTGGCTGATTAAACTGCCCGCAGCTCCAGGTTGGGGGGCAGCGGGGGGGAGCGGGATGCTGGAGGTTGGAGGAATATTTCCTGCTGCAGAGCCGGTCCCCTGGGCATCCCCGGAGCCACGCTCCCTCCGTCCATGGGGCCAGGAGCAGGTGGGTGTGCTGGGGTGTTGCGTGTTTTTGGAAGTGGGAGAGGTAAATTGGCAGTTTTGAAGGCTGAGCTTAAAGTTAAGGCTGATGTAAAACTTCCTTTGCAGAGGCGAAGGGCTGCTGCCAAGATTGGAGTAAAACGTTTGGGATTTGCAGCCTCTCCTGGCAGCCGGCTCTGCTGGGTGCTGAAGATGCTGTAAAGGTGTCTGGGGCACAAACCCCCCCTCTGATCCCAGGCTGAGCCTGAGTGCTCTTCTGCCTGCGAGGTTTTGCCCCCCTTTAACAGAGGACTGGGTTTATGCTGTTTCGTCAGTGCAAATGCAAATTAGTTCTTTTGGCTTATGTTGGTATCAACTGAAGAGGAAAAACTTGTTCTGGAATAGTCTGTCGGGCATAGCAGTAAAGTGAGTTGGTTGGTGTTTTTAAAAATAAATCTAGATCTGAACTGTAGACGAATTAGGAGAGGACTCCAAATAATGCACAATCTGCCTTTTTTTTTATTATAGATGCCAGGGATCAGTCTGTCCATATATATTTTGTAGTCGCCACAAAGAATCATGCAAATTTGTATTTCCATTTCTTGATTGGGGGGGGCGGAGAGGAAAGGGGATTTTTTTTTTATTTGCTTATATCTTATTTATGGATTTACTTTGGACACAGGGGAATGCTGCTGAGCAAACTTCAAATATTACCTTATCTTACAAACCAGGCTTTTGATGTTGGCAAGATCAGAGGCTTGTTTCAGAGCCGTTGCCAAATGAAGATGGGAGTGAATGCATATGCGCATGAGTCTGATATTTCAAAGCAGCAGTAAAACTACATTCAGGTTAGGTCAGGCACATCTGAGTCAAAAGGCTAAGATAATTGGCTCAGCTTAAATGGCAGCTGACTGGGTAGAAGACTTCAAACTAGTGTTTCCCCCAGAAACAGATTGGCTTAGCCCCAGCCTGGTTAGCTGAAATGTTTATAATTAAACTCTACTATTTAGTGCCTAAACTCTGTAGCTCTTCAACCCGCAGCTTTTAGTAGCCAAGAAAGTGAGTGCAAATGTTTGCTGCTGCAGCAAGGGTTGAGATGGCACCTGGAGAGCTGGGGTTAACCCTTGTCCTGCCCCGAATCCTCTGGCCCAGCTCAGCCTTTTCATTTCAAAGGCACTTTCCCCTGGGGAGGGGGGTAGGGGGGATCTGTTTCAGCATCCCAGTTCCCCCCACCTCTGTATCTCTTGCTACAACTGAGCCTGGCTCCAGCTCCATCCATCTGTCCCTCCTGTTATTGGGCGTCACCTGTTGGTCACCCTTTCAACCCTGGCGTTGTCCATTTTCTCCCAGTTTCAGATGGAAGGGCTGGCCTTAGACAGCACTCATCAAAGCCGCTGTGAAAGTCCCTCCCCACTCCCCAGGCTGACTTTCCCAAGCTGCTCCGCAGCATTTCCATCCCAGTGAAACACTTTTATTTTCCTTTTTTTTTTTTTTTTTTAAATTCTGCACGTTGTTACAAGTTGTAAAGCTCTTCTGACAAGGCAGGGCTGTGGAAGCAGGAGGTTTGATGTGGGGCTCTCTGGTGCAGCTGGAGGACTTTTAGGGGGAAGGAGGAGCTTTCATACCGACCTGAACGAGGCCAAATCTTAAATAAATCAAGGAGCTGCTCTCTTGAGTCAGCATTGCATTTTCTTCTCCTTTTCAAGCCACCCTGCCTTGGAATGGTGTGAGTCCCTGCTTCTGCTCCATAGCCTGTCCCAGGACTGTCCCTTTGGGCAGAGGTGGTCCCCAGAGCTGGGAGCATGGGGACACCCTCCAAGGAGATGTGCTCCCAGCTTGGTGGCCACAGCAGAGGGGCTGGGGAAAGCATCTCGTGCGTGCAGACCTAGAGGGCAGAGGGGAGGGCAGGGGGGCTTCAGGGCTCCCTGTTGTCCCTTGGTCATGTCCTTGGGTGCTTTGTGTTGAACGCACGGACCTTCAGCTGCTTCCCCACTCTTCCCCATCTGGCCCCTTGTGCTGCCATTTATAGAGGACTCTTCCTCTTTAATGGAATATGTTAACAGATTAGTCCCGTATGTGTCTGTGCATGTTTAAAATGCCCATTTTACTCGTTATTCCCTATATTGAAGGTCTTCCCAAAGAGACCCTTATCTCAATAAGCTTCAGTGAACAAATGCATCTCTGAAGGTTCAGATGATTTGGTTTTCACCTTAGATTTGCTTTTCCCTCATCCTTCCCCAAAGCTAAGGCATGTCATGTGCCCCAAGCCCTGTTGCCCCATGGGCTTGTGGAGCAGAAATGCTTGGTGGCCACCAGTGGCTGCCCTTGGTGGCCATGGCCAGCGGTGATGACCGGTGTGTGCTGGGCTGCTTCCCCAAAGCGTGCTCCAGAGCCACGTGTTGTGCAATGGGGACATTAGGACAATTAGCGCCTTTCACTTGCAGTGTAATGAGCAGTCATGGACCATGTCTAGAGGAGGCTGATGTTCATCTTGTGGCATCGGGGACTTTCTCCATGGTCCCAGCGTACTCTCTTTTATTATAAAGATTTTTCAAAGTTGGTGAAGATGAAATTGTTCCAATCTTTCACTCCAGGCTTTGCAGCTTAATCTTACTCATCAAAACAATTTAATGGCAACTGAACGCTTTGGCCAAGGTCTTCACGAAGGCCTGCGAGAGCGTGCTGCAAACCTTGAGCGTGGAGCGATGGCATCTAGTCATCCTCCTCAAGAGAAGGAGCCTGGCGCCTCTGGGAAGGCGTTCCCTGTGCCTTGTTTCTGTCTGGGTGTCCAGAACACGTCGGTGTGTGCCCCCCACTGCCATGGCCACGGGAGGTGGCACACGGGGACACCGTGCCACCTTGGCTCCTCTGGCAGCGGCGCGGGGCCACCGCTGTCTGCTCCGCCACCGCTCCTCTTTGGGCAGGAGCTATTTTCTCCTCTCAGGAGATGAGTCAGGTGTGGGGGCAGATGGATGAAAGGGATGGGACTGGAGATCAAGGTTATTCAGCCAGTCTGAGGGAAGGGGTGGAATTAGACATTCAGGATCTCCAGGCATGCTCTTCCGGCTGTCCCCGCTGTCTGTACAAGGCCCTTTCATCCTAACTGAGGTAGGGTTTTTTTACGTGGCTGGATGAAAACACCTTGAGCGGGCTGCGCACCTCACCGGTGCTCCTCACCTGGTCTCTCCTCACGGCTTCCTGGCCACGGGCTGGCCTGGCCAAGGGCGGCCGCATCGTGCCCGGAGGGTACGGCCCAGCTTTGCTCATGGCTCGTGGTGGCTGCCTGCGCTGGCCAGCCTTGGGGCAGGAGAAACAGCCCGGGTCTGAAGTAGGGCTGGAGATGAGGAGCAGCCTTTCGGTGGCCATCCATCTTCAGTCTCTTCCTTCTTGTTTCCACACCCCGTCGGGTCTTTCAGAGCTTGAGGAAAGTTGTGGTCCTAGAGAGTGTAATTTGGTGGTGGAAAAGCAACAAAAATAAAGGGCAGAAGCAGAAAGCTAGCATTGGAAGGGCCTTTCTGTAAGCTGCCCCAGAAGTGAAGCTGATGGGATCTTTGGGCATCTTGCCTTCAGCTTTCTTTTCAGCTTTTGTTTGATTTCTGCACATCCATGGAGATGGTGACATAGGCCCTTCCCAAGCTGCCAGATATTTGAGGCTTCTCGTGGGTTCAGGTGATGTCCAGAGGACTCAGCACCTCTAGGAACGTCCAGGAGCATGCCTGTGGTGTGCCTGGGTGGTTCCAGAGGTGATGGAGAAGCGTCTTGGTTAGAGCACGGGGACTGACGGTGACTTCTCTTCCATGTGCAGAGATGGGATCCCCCCATACAGAATTGGGAGCAAGAAGCAGCTCCAGCGGGAAATGCATCGGAGCGTCAAGGCCAACGGTCAAGTTTCTCTACCTCATTTTCCGGTAAGTTCAGGTGGGAGCTGCAGGGTTTGGGTTGGCCGTGGGTGATGCTGGGACAAACTCAACTGGGGAATGGGTACGTGTGGAGGGACGGGAGCAGGGCTTGAGAACATCTCCATCCCTACGTGATGCCAAAGAGATGCTGCTTGTGTTGAGCAGGAGCCATTGCTCTCAGCATCTTTGCAAAAACTTGCTTGTGCCTTTGGTCCTTCCCAGAGAGCCAGGTGCTAATTAGGGCTTTTCAGTGGCACTGAATTTGTTCTCCTGGTCCAAATCCGAGCAGAGATGGTTGGGTCTAGTGAGAACCTTGGCTCTGGCCACCACCCTGACACCTCCACTGATGCCGAGCAGACCAGGGCTTGGCCTCATGCACATCACCGGCGGCCTTTGAAAGCACACCATCTGTAAGCTGGTGGGCAGCAGGATCTCCCCAAAGAGAGGCATTTGCAGCAGCTACGTGCCTTGCTTTGAGGGGATCCGATGCGCGGCGTTGCTGTGCTCTTGAAAATTAACTTGCTGACTTGCTAATTCAGTTGACTTGCAGGCTCCCGATTCCTGCAGTGAATAAACTGTTTACACAGACAAGTATAAACTTATCTTGTCTTGAGATTAATATGCTAAAATTCCTCTTTCTGCTATCTTAAGCAGCAAGAAATCATAGATGATATTTCTTGGGGGGGGTGGTTATGTGGTTTTTCTTTTTTGTTGTTTTTTTGGGGGGGGTTTTTTTTTCCTTCCTCTGCAAAGAAAGTTCTATAGCCTGAGCTTGTAAATTAGATTATTTTGTCCCAGGGCGTGCAAATCGACTTTCTCTGTAAGGCAGTGCTTTGATCAGGGACTGAATAGAGCCAGCTTGTGTAAGAGTGACAATTTCCAGCAGAGTGGCCTTTTTCTACCCTCACATCATTTCTGGAGCTAAGTGGTTGCCGGAGAGAGGCCCCACCTCATCTGGTGGGTAGTATGTGAAAGAGTTGGCAGTTCAGCTTTCTGCTCTCGGGGGGAGAAAAAAAAAAAAAAAGGGAGAGTGGGGGCGAGGAGTGGGGTGTGTGGGGGTGGCAGGAGGGAGGGCAGAGTCAGGTGGGTGGTTTCTTTTTCCTCTTTTTTATTTTTTTCCTCCCCTTTTCCTGCCATGTTTGCTTCTTTTGGCAGAAATTCGCGTTTTGCCTTTTTATATTCTGCACTTGATTTGGAGATGTTCCCTTTTTCCCTTGATAGATCTGCTTGAGGCAGCCAAGCTCAGCAGTGTAGCACCGCTAGCCTGCAGCAGCTTTCTTCATTTTCTGTACAAAGAGATGGAGGGGGGGGAAGAGATCTAGGACACTGTTGAGACAACACTACCTCAAAGGTGCCCAGTGTGTAGCCAGGAAATAAATTACCAGCACTTCTCTGATCTGCAACCGTTTGACTTCTTTTTTTATTTTTTTCTTTTTTTTTTTCTCCTTTCCCTTTTTCTCCCCCATCTTATTTTTTTTAATTTCCAACTCCTTTCTGTTTATACTCACTTTATTCCTTGAGTTAAAGTCTCTCCCTCCCACCTCAGAGGTTTTTTTTTTTTTTGATGTTTGACAACAGTCTTTGAAGATTTTCTACTTCAGAGTAGCTACTGATGGGCTGGTTGTACTACAGAGAGAACAAGCGGGGTTCCTCAGAGTGCGACCAACTGCTCCTGCCGAAGGCAAACGCTGGTGGGGAGGATGTCACTCCATGAGGCCACAGCACTAGCTCATAAAAATCCAGAGCAGACCATGCCTAGTTGCGGTCGTCTTTTCATCCAAACATGGAGACACAACAAGCGTAGCGGGGCTGGCGATGCTGCTCCGGCTAAGCGCCTGCGCCGCCCGCTAAACATGCCTTGTGCCTTCTGTCCCCGCTCCTTGTAGAGGACCCACCGTCTTCCCAAGGAGATGACCCCGGTGGAGCCGGCTGCCTTCGCCGCGGAGCTCATTTCCCGGCTGG
>NW_010097740.1:33410-39879 GCF_000699245.1 Pterocles gutturalis | reverse complement strand
CACCACCCGATGTCCAAGGCTCAGCCTGTGCCCAGCTATGATTACAGAGTAGGGAGAGTCCTGAAACCGCATTCTCAGAAAAAATAAGAGCCTGAGTGTCCAAGGGACCGAGAGGTGACTGACAGAGTGAGATGACCCCATCAAAGGACGACCCAAAGGGAAAGGGGCAACCTTTCAAGAGATCAAGAGCTTCCAGACAGCTCCTTATCTGTATACTGGGCATGATGTGCATAATATGGAATAGACTATTGGCCAATTTGAGTCTCAATCCTAAACCTAAAGGCAAATCCTAAACTAGTAATCGGGGCTGTGCTCCCTCCCAGCTCCTCCTGCACCTGCAGGCACTGGCACAGCAGAGAAGCTGAAAAGTCCTTGACTGTCCTGACAGCAACCATAAACATCAGTATGTTATCAGCCTTCTTCTCAGCACAAATCCAAAACACAGCCTCTTACTAGCTACTATGAAGAAAGTTAAATCTGTCCAAGTCAAGACAGTGATGCAGCTGACACACCTGAGGGAAGGGATGCCATTCAGAAGGACCTGGACAAGTTAAAGAAGCGAGCCCATGTGAACCCTGTGAGGTTCAACAAGGGCAAGTGCAAAGTCCTGTATCTGGGTCAGGGCAACTCCTGGTATCAGTACAGGCTGGGCAATGAGAGCAGCCTTGCAGAGAAGGTCTTGAGGATAGTGCTGGGCAGAAAACTGGACATGTGCCAGCAACTTATGCTTGCAGCCCAGAAAGCCAACCATATCCTGGGCTGCATCACAAGAAGCGTGACCAGCAGCTTGAGGGAGGTGATTCTCCCCCTCCACTCCACTCTCATGAAACCCCACCTGGAGCAGTGCATCCAGCTCTGGAGCCCTCAGCACAGGAAAGACATGGACCTGTTGGAGTGGATCCAGAGGAGGGCCACAAAGATGATCAGAGGGCATAGGAGGACAGGCTGAGAGAGTTGGGCTCGTATAGCCTAAAGAAGAGAAGGCTCCAGGGACATCTTACTGCAGCCTTTCAATATTTGAAGGGGGTTTATAGGAAAGATGGGGACTGACTTTTTAGTAGGTCCTGTAGGGATAGGACAAGGGCTAATGATTTTAAACTGAAAGTGGGATGATTCAGACTAGATATAAGGAAGAAATTTTTTATGATGAGGGTGATGAAACACTGGAACAGGTTTCCCAGAGAGGTTGTAGATGCCTCATCCCTGGAAACATTCAGGGTCAGATTGGATGGAACTATGAGCAACCTGATCTAGTTGAAGATGTCCCTGTTCATTGCAGGGGGGTTGGACTAGGTGACCTTTAAATGTCCCTTCCAACCCAAACCATTCTGCAATTCTACGATTCTATGATAGAGGTATGTATCCAGATACACATGTTCCAGTCTAAACATGTAGGTCCAGTTGCAGGATCATGGCTTTTTTGATAACACTCTACAGTTTTCAAGGTAAAACTTCATGGGGTTTTGCTTCTTTCCACTTGCTTTGTACATCAAATATTAAATAAAACGTCTGTTAAAGACTGATGGTTCCAACTTGCTGAGTTTTTCTTGAGAAAATTAGAACAGAGAAAATGGGTGATCATCTGTTACATTTTTTTACACACATTATAGTTTGTCATTCATATATATTTATTCTTTGAGAATGAATTTGCAGACAGGTTGCAGCATTTATCAAAATGTAGTGAAGAATGTTTCAGATTGTAAATCCTGAATGTAAATGCACTTGCCTTCTAGATGCTTTAGTGTCAAAAGACATGAGAAACTGCAGATTAATTATTTTGGGTACCCTAATTATTGATATTTGATAGAGAAAAGCTCTGTATGACTTTCAGTACTGCATTTTATTTTAGTGGGCAGTACTCCAATTTTTGTATAATGAAGTGTCAGCTGTTAGAAACATGCTTTTATCATGCTCCAAAGAACAAGTTAAAGCATAAGGAAGTGAAGTGATTTGCCCCAAGTTACGCAATCTCACTGGGTAGAAACAAGAACTGAACCCAGATTTCCTGGTTTACGGTCATGAACTTTCACAGGGAAGTCACACTTTAGAGGAGAAAATAGGTATCTAATTACTTTCAGAACAAAGTGTGAAGTGTTGAGGAATCAGAAAATCATAGAATCATTTAAGTTGGAAAAGATCCTTGAGATCCTTGAGTCCAACTGTTAACCTAACACCGCCAAATCCACCACTAAACCGTGTCCCTCAACACCATGTCTACACATCTTTAAAATACCTCCAGGGATAGTGACTCAACCACTTCCCTAAGCAAACTGGTCCAATGCTCGATAGCCCTTTCGGTGAAGAAATTTTCCCTAATATCCAATCTAAACCTTTCCTGGTGCAACTCAAGGCTATTTCCTCTTGTCCTATCACTTGTTACTTAAGAAAACAGACGGGCACCCACATCACTACTACCTCCATTCAGGTGGCTGTAGAGAGTGATAAGATCTCTCCTGAGGCTTCTTTTCTCCAGGCTAAACAACCTCAGTTCCTTCAGCAACTCCTCATAAGACTTGTGCTCTAGACTGTTCAAGCTTCGTTGCTCTAGTTTGGACACAGTCCAACACCTCAATGTCTTTCTTGTCATGAGGGCCTCAGAACTGAACACGGTATTCGAGGTGCGGCCTCACCAGTGCTGAGTACGGGGGAGAAGATCACTTCGCTAGTCCTGCTGGCCACACTATTTCTGATACAAACCAGGAATTGGCCTTCTTGGCCACCTTGGCACACTGCTGGCTCATATTCAGTAGGCTGTTGTCCAACACCCCCAGGTCCTTTTCTGCCAGGCAGCTTTCCAACCACTCTTCCCCAAGCCTGTAGCATAGTTGCATGGGGTTGTTGTCACCCAAGTGCAGGAGCCAGCACTTTGATTTGCCAATATAAAGGTAGTTTCTGCTAATTCAGTTCTTCCTGTCTGAGTGTTGGTGTTATTTTGAAGTCTTTAACTACATGAACACTATCTTTTACATTATTCTATTTATGATCAAATAGTGAAGAAAGTTGATTTATTTTTATTTGAACTGTACAGAGTCCAATTGTGGTCTAAGGAAAGCTTCATTCATAATGATGATGTAATACAATGTAATATTCTGTTACCGCAGGGAGGATGCATCATTACATTTTATTACATCATCAGTTTTCTGCATGACATAAAAAATATCTAAGTATACCTGTAAAGAGGCACAATAATTGTTATTAGTAACTTTACATTAATCATGTTGACAATAGACATTCTTGTCCAAAGACATTTTTTGCTTCTTATCCCATTCTAAGAAAATTACTTAGTATTTTGTATTACTTTAAATTGTTTGCATATTGAAGAACCAAGAAGAAAGTAGAATGGAAATGAGTTTACTGTAGACTAGGTAATCTGTAAAGAGTTTAATTTTGATGTGTTTTGCTACTACGAAGTCAATTTACAGATTTTTTTAAAGCACTAACTGATGATCTTGTTGATGCAGAACAATACATGTTGCTTTCATTTCAGTATAACTAGACATAAATGTGCACCTGTTTATAGTTAATGTGCTGTATACAGATGCAACATTCACCAGTTATTATCTCAACCTACAGATCAGAAATTGTAACAGAACTACTATCTTATATATCTAAGCAATGTTTTTTACAGGACATTTCTTACCAAAAAATCTAATAGTCATAGAAAATATGCTGCTAAAATATTTATAACTGTATGTTGTGAGTAATTAATACTACTCTGGGATATACAAAGTGATAGTGATAAATGTCACTGTTGAATTAATTAGGCAGCGGCACAACTGTAAATGTTTTCTTGCCAATCACTATTGCTATATCGCTCTGAGTAACTGTACATCATGTAAAGCTGTATGAATTTTGGATTCTATCCAAAAGGCAATGTATCTTAGCAGAACATTTTGTTATTTTGCTATTGAGAATAAATTTGAAGCATTATTAATTTATGAAAAAATAGTAGAATTTAAAGTCTATACTTAAGATGTAAAAATTCATATCAAATGAAAAAAAAAAGCACAGAAAAGTAAGTGGTAAGCACCTAGAATTGAGGATTTTTTCTGTTTATGGTTTTGCGTAGTTGCCCACAAAACAAATATAACAAGTGGTGCTGTAAAGTTATTAAGAATAATTTATTCTGCTTCATTTATATTCACAATTATCCTAGAGAATGTTTGTCAGTTCTTATACGAATGAGGCTCCATAATACAAAGTGCAAATGCTTCCAGAGTTGCTAACAGCTTGAAAAAACTGTGGGCATCAAGAATTGACTGGCCACAAATGGGAATATTGATTGCAGAACTAGTGTGTTAGCCATGAATCATGACCTAAGCTTTGGAAGTATTTATGTAACTCTTGGTAAACAGCGAACTGGTTTGTCTCATGCTGTAACGAAGTTTTAGGTTATCAGTTGCTAAGGTTCATCTGTTGTGCTAGGTAGCATGGATCATAGACTTGTTGGTTCAACTAAAAGTGATGGGAAGCAGTTCTGTGTGTCTGTCATTTCTTGTGGGGTGTTTCCAGATTGCATGCAGCTGCTCGGCCCTTCTTAGGCATGTTCCTGAGAAGTGCTGTCTCACCCATTGTGAGTGACATAGAAGCAGTTTCTCATATAAAAGTTCCTGACCCTGCCTGTGTAAATATTATTGAGTAAAAGGATACACACATTATCAATAAATAATAATAAGAAAAGATGGTGTCTGTAGAAGGGAGTAATACCTAGTGATACCTCATCAGCCATACCTTTCTGTGTTCTTTGCCTTTAACAAATGTAAGGCAATTGGTGTTATTTTGATCATCTTTCACTGATGTCATTAATCATTTTCCGTAACTTCTGTGAATAACACAGTATCTTCATTGTCATAGCAACTTTTGAAATCCTTTAAAATATAGTGTATCACATGTTTTGCTTTGAAATGTAGTCCTATTCAACTGCAAAGGATAACACAAATGTCATATTGGTCACGTCTTGTTGCCAGAATAGTCAGATAGTTATGCGCAAAGTATTGCATAATCTTAAAAGAAGAGCTATCAGATCAGGCTGTCAACTACTTGTATTTGTTTTCCAGAGGTATGTTTTTCACTGAAATGTTTAAAGAATATTGGAATTATAACTACCAAACTTTCTCTTTAAAGATTAGGGAAGCTGTGAGGAGAGGTGTTGCGGTGGTAAACAGGACAGAGCAGCAACAGGTAGAAGGCAATTCAATATTACAGCTTCTCTGAGGTCTTTTAAGTAATCTCTGTATAACATATTTTCTGCTCTAACCATCTTGATTCCAGATTACATCTTTTAGAAGCCTTTGTAAATGTCAAGTGGGAGCACATTAAGGTATGGTCGTAGGCAAGGCCCAGAGGCATAGGTATGGACGTGATGTGTTTAGGCATTGAAAACTCATCACTGCTTTATCTTACCTGGTAGTCATGGGAAACAGGCTTTCTGAAAGGGCCTTATCTCCCTGGCATCAGAGCTATTGCAGCAAGCAGGATAAGCAGATGCAGCCAGGACTGAAACTCCCAGTCACTTCTCAAGGTGACACAAGATCCCTTCAGGACCTGCTGCAGGTGCAATACCGACAAAGCAACCTGCTGCTGCACAGAAAGGCAGAACCTTCTGCCCTAGCTCTCCAGGTGGTTGTTACAAAGGGTGCTGTTCCAACAAGAGGACTAGAGACTGTCCTGCTGCTCTTTCTTCTGTTGATGGGAAATCTCTTCTGAGCCCTGACCTTTCTTGGCAATGCAGCTGCAGGACCTTCATTGTTTTCTTTTCAGGATGGGGTGGAGATTGATTTGCAACTAGGTACAGGCATCTCTCCAGTGCCTTTTTTACCACCCCCTCACAGATGCATTCCCCAGAGCTTGACCAGAATAGGAAGCCCAAGAGCACTCCTTGGCCACTTCAGTCCAAAATTGAGTAACTTAGTGCAACTCATTTTCAACAGCCATTGCAGTGAGTCTGTGCTGAAGGGACTCGGCAGCACTTGCATATTCCATTTCACCAGCTTCTGCCTGGAAACAGTATCCTCTCCTGCCAGGACAGTGGTAACTTGCTGGGTGAGCTGGGAGAATGGAGGAAGTGGGCTGCTGAACAAAAGCAAAGGTCACAGCCATTTGCTAAGCATGTGCATGCATGTCTGAGACATACATGTTTAAGTAGCATTCCTAAATGGACAAGTATGAGGCAATGAATTTATGCAAAGTAAGGAAAGAAAAGTATATGGAAGACAGAAAATGTGGTGGAGGAGGAAGGAGGGAAGAAAACACTTTTGGATGGTAGAAATATTGTGGTAGATGGCAGTTAACATTTTTTTCTCATGATGAAAACACCTATGACATTAGACCTTAAATGTCTCTCATGTTGTCAGTTCCTCTAGCTGTTAGTGTTACACTGTCCCAAACTGGGAGCAAAAGCATGCAGAGGTGACTTTCTCTGCCTGATGTGTGCCATCAGCATTTTAGAGTCATTATTTTCAGAGTGGGC
>NW_010097740.1:23568-33379 GCF_000699245.1 Pterocles gutturalis | reverse complement strand
TTTCCCTAAGAAAAGCAAATAAAAGAAAGACTAGAAGGAGAGCTAATGCTCTGTATGTGATGGCAGTGCCATATAGCAATCAGTTTTCAAATATTCATTATGCAACTATTTTTATTCTGCAGTCTAGTGAGAAGCAAATTATGCTTTTTCATCTGGTATTGAGCTTTTCTACAAAAAGGCTGAGAGGATTTGAGTGTGTTTCGGGGGGGGAACTAAAATTGCTCCAGATTTCTTCTTGTCCTTATAATTCTTCACCCAGCTGTGGTTTTAATTAGGAGTTCTGCAACAGCACCTCTGAGAGTCTATCCATCAGTGCCAAGACTGGAACATTATAAATGTACACTCGTCTTGAATGTAAAGAAAAGAGGTTTATAAAGATGGAACTTGTTTTTAAAGTTGTGTATAATTTTGGACTTCATTAAGATGTCCATTGTAATATTTGAACTATCAGACATCCATTTAAACTATGAGAGAAGCTCATCCTTTCCATCCTCCTCTGTGGACTGGTCAAAACCATAACAAAACCATACAAATATTGCCCTGCCTAATGCTTTCAGGGTATTTGTTCCTCTCTTATGGCATTAAGAAGCATGGCTGGCTGACGAAATAGGTAACGGTATACAGATGTTACAAAATAACATATTTAATCTCTTAATAATACTAATTCAAAATACCAAGAAATCTTATTATTGTTAATATATTTAATACTATTAACTGATTTTGTTCCTATGTGTGATTTCCACAACATCCCTTTCACCAGACCCTGTTAGGAAAGAACATGGTCTAGCCCAGAATCCACATATACAACCCACAATAAGAAAAGTTTACAGACATTTCAAAATTCTCCTGGGAATTAAATAAGTAAATCTCAAATGGATTAGATTATAAAAGTTCAAAAGCAAGTATCAATATACATTCAAGGGGGTAAAATTAATACACTGTCAACTCCTTAGGAAGTGTTTATTCCCTTCTTTCATGAGTTGCAAATCTGCTTTATAATGTGGTACATAAAGAAGCATGAATGTTTAACAATAATTATGTGTTTAGAGCATGCATTTGTAGATTAATTTCTTAGTTTGGAGGCAGTTGTTCAGAGAGCATCTGGCCTTCTTATTTCTGTTCTCTTTCTATACAACTATATTATTATTAGTTGTAACTACAGAGTTAGAATCACTGAATCATAAAATAATTTAGCTTGGAATGGTTCTCTGGAAGCTATCTCATCCAATCCTCTGCTGAAAGCAGGGCTAACATCAAAGTTTGATCAAGTTTCCCAGGGCCTTCACCAGTCTCCAAGAGTGGAGATTCCACAACAGTTTTGGGCAGCTGGTTTCTATTCTTAACCATCATCATTGTGAAGATTATTTTTTTCTTTATGTCCATTCAAAATATTACTTTGTGCAAACTGCGATTGTTGTTTCTTGTCCTTTGTCTATGAACCACTGAAAAGAGTCCCTATATCCTCCCTATATGTAGCTGAATACAATAATTATATCTCTCTCCCCTTATCCATGCTATTGAGACCCAGTCCCTCAGTGTTCCTCACCCTTTGTCTCCATAAGACAGTCCTCCATTCAACTCTCACCAGTTTCCTAGTGTCAATGGAAAAGTTCTGTGCCTGCTCCATTAATGCTCTGAAGTGCCTGTATAAGCCAGATATAAGCCAGTCTGTCTGACAGGCTAATAAGCCCCACTGAGAAAGCCCATACGTTAACCTGGGCTTCATTCTGTCTGATATGATTACACAGCACAGCTTTCCAGCTTCTTCCTGTTCCTAGGTCAGCTAGCAGAAGCCGTGACACTGCATGACACCCAGGAGCATAAGAATTATTGCTGCTGTGGTGGGAGAAGTGGTGGTCTGTGAGCTGCAGTTCAACAAGCAAACCCACAGGTCTTTGTCAGAAGCTGGTTACCTTTGCAGGTCTGCCTATTTGAAAATCACAAGTGTTCTAGCTTTATACATAGTGGCTTTACCCTCTTGAGCTAGAGAGGGAAGGAGAACATAATTAAAACTAAACCAGTTACCCTAAAACCTTTCTTGTATGACACATGGAATCTTCTTTCTTTCCTAGAAACTGTTGTGCACCTCTTTTATCGCTGAACCAAGTATGAGCAGAGAAGGAGACAGATGATGCTATTTTGGGATAGCATACAGGGATTTGTGTCTTGTTTTGATCCTCTGGATCTGAAGAAGCATCTAAAGCTATTTACGCTGCTTGGCAGAGTTAGTTTTACTCTACACCAGTAACACATGCATTTCTATGTTGTTTTAATGTGTCAAAACAGAAAAAACTTTAAAATTATTCTTTGTTAACCACTGGATTTTCTTTTTCCTTAATGTGAAAATATTCCTCATGGTGGTTGTTACAGGTATTTTCTTATAATCTTCTTCTTTCTGCTGTCCCCTAAGGGTCACAGAATAGCTATCACAAAAGCAAAAGAGGTGTCTTAGAAACCTGTTTTGAAAAAGAGCGTAAATATAACTCGACCTACAGACATAAAACATGGAAGTGTCAGTAGCCACATTCTTCTGATTATAAATACTATTAGCCTTCATGTACTGAGGTCTTTAATTAATAACATTCATTTCTTCAGCCAGTTAAGATCTTCAGGCTTTCTGCTGAACAGTGTACCTACCTCCAGAAAATATTTCCACTCTTTTGTCCCTAAGAATTATGTCCAGTGTAGAAGTCAGTTTTGTAACAGGTCTAAATTAAGTCTAATAAAAGGCTGTTTATCATACTTTTCTGCTAGAGTTGTGTTATTAATTTCCATTTGTAAAACATTAGGCAAAACTATTAAGAAGATAAGAAAACATGGCATTTTTAGTACAAGATAGGTACGGCATTTGTAGGAATGTATAATGCATACACAATTGCTATGATGCACATTTACAGCACCTCTAACAAACAAATGTGTTGATTTAACAGTAATACAAAATACAGATTAATCTACAGTGAGGCTATGATAAAAAGCGCTGGAGCTGTGTAAGGCAGCCCCATCTGCTCCTTGTATAACAAACCACACAACTAAGAAAAGGCAACAGGTGGCAGTAGTAGACGACTCTGTTCTGAGTGCTACGGAGGCACCCATTTGCTGACCTGACCCACTCTCTAGAGACATGTGCGGCTCGTATCAGAGATGTCACTGAGAGACTACCAAGCCTCATACGGTCCACCAGCTATTATCCACTGCTGTTGTTTCACCTGGGTACCAGGAGCAGTCTGAGGAGTATCAAGAAGGATTACAGAGCCCTGGGGGAGGCGGTAAGGGACTCTGGAGCATAGGTAGTTTTTTCATCAATCCTCCCGGTCAAAGGGAAGGGGCTTGAGAGGACCAGTTGAATGTGTCAAGTCAACCAATGGTTACAGGACTGGTGTCACAGCTAGGGGTTCACCTGCATAAACCATTGGACTTTTTTTGAGAAACCTGGTCTGCTTGTGGCTGTTGGGGTCCATCTGTCAGAGAAGGGCAAGAACATCTTCATTCATAGGCTTGCCAGCCTGGTGAAGAGGGCTTTAAACTAAAGTTGCTGGGGGAGGGGAACCTCAGTCCATTTCCCTTACCAGTATGATGCCAGTGCCAGCAATAGATGCCCAGAGCCTAGAGAAGGATCACAGGTCAGAAGGAAAGCACCTAAAGGGCAGCAAAAAGGAATTACAGCCAATAAGTCAGCCTCATTGGGGGCCCGAATTCAGTGCCTCTGTGCAAATGCATGTAGCATGGGGAATAAACAAGAGAAATGAGAGATGTGTGCACACCTGCAGGGCTATGTTCTTATTGGCATCACAGCAATGTGGTGGGATGGCTCCTATGACTGGAGTGTTGGAATGGAGGGATACAGGCTCTTCAGGAAGGACGGACAGGGGAGATGAGGAGGGGATATTGCCTCTGTCAATGACCAGCTGGAGTGCATGGAGCTCCACCTGGGGATGGGTGAGGAACCAATAGAGAGCTTGTGGGTCAGGATTAAAGGGAGGGCAGGGACAGGTGACATTATAGTGGGGGTCTGCTGCAGGCCACCTGACTAGGAACACCAAGCAGATGAGGCCTTCTATAGACAGGAGCAGCCTCATGTTCACAAGCCCTGGTCCTCATGGAGGGCTTTAACCACACTGACGTCTGTACAGCAGGGCATAAGCAAGCCAGGAATACCATGGGATAAAGCCCTTGCGGGAAGAGAGGGCCAAGAAAGCTGCTTCATATTCAAGGATGACCTCCTCCAAGCTCAGGAATGATGTATCACATCAAAGAGAAGTCAGGCAAAAATGCCAGGGGGCCTGCATGGATGAACAAGGAACTCCTGGGCAAATTCAAACACAAAAAGGCAGCTTACAGAGGGTGGAAGGGAGGGACAGGCAGCCTTGGAGGAATACAGAGTAAATGCCTGAGCAGACAGAGATCACATTACGAAAGCTAAAGCCCTGACAGAATTAAATCTGGCCAAGGACATCAAGGGCAACAAGAAAAGATTCTGTAGGTACATTGGTGATAAAAGGAAGACTAGGGAAAACATGGGCCCTCTCCAGAAAGAAATGGGAGACCTGTTTACCTGGATATGGGAAGACTTCAGTACTCAATTACTTTTTTGCCTCAGTTTTCACTAGCAAGTGCTCAAGCCATACTTCCCAAGTCGCAGAAGGCAAAGGCAGGGACTGGGAGAATGAAGAACCAACCACTGTAGAAGATCATGTTTGAGACCATCTAAGAAACCTGAAGGTGCACAAGTCCATGGGACCTGATGAGATGCAACCATGGCTCATGAGGGAACTGGCAGATGAAGTTGCTGTGCCACTCTCCATCATATTTGAGAAGTCATGGCAGTCTGGTGAAGCTTCTGCTGACTGGAAAAGGGGAAACATAACCCCCATTTTTAAAAAGAGAAAAAAAGGAAAACCTACGGAACTACAGGCCGGTCAGTCTCACCTCTGTGCCTGGCAAGATCATGGAGCAGATCCTCCTGGAAACTCTGTTAAGACACATGGAAAATAAGGAGGTCATTGGTGACGGCCAGCATAGCTTCACTAAGGACAAATTGTGCCTGAGAAATTTGGTGGCCTTCTGTGATGGGGTTACAGCTTTGGTGGATAAGGGAAGAGCAACTGATATAATCTACTTGCATTTGTGCAAAGCAGTTGGCACTGTTCTGCATGCCATCCTTTTCTCTAAATTGGAGAGACATGGATTTGATGGATTGACCACTTGGTGGAAAAAGAATTGGCTGGTTGGTCACACTCAAAGAGTTCAGGTCGCAGCCCTGAAGAGAAGGGCTTGGGGGTGCTGGTTGATGAGAAGCTGAACATGACCGAGCAATGCGTGCTTACAGCCCAGAAAGCCAACCGTGTCCTGGGCTGCATCAAAAGAAGCTCAACCAGAAGGTCGAGGGAGGTGATTCTCCCACTCTACTCCACTCTTGTGAGACCCCACCTGGAGTTCTGAGTCCAGCTCTGGAGTCCTCAGCAAAGGAAAGGCACGGACCTGTTAGAGCAAGTTCAGAGGGGGCCACAAAGATGATCAGAGGGCTGGAGCACCTACCTCCTATATGAGGACAGTCTGAGGGGGTTGTTCAGTCTGGAGAAGAGAAGGCTCTGAGGAGACCTTCTAGCAGCCTTCCAGTACTAAAGGGGGCCTGCAGGAGAGATGGGGAGGCACTTTTTATCAGGGAGTGTAGTGAGAGGACAAGGGGTAATGGTTTTAAGCTGAAAGAGAGTAGATTTAGATTAGATACTAGGAAGAAATTTTTCACTGTGAGGGTGGTGAGGCACTGGAACAGGTTGCCCAGAGAAGCTGTGGATGCCCCATCCCTGGAGGTGTTCAAGGCCAGGCTGGATGAGGCTTTGAGCAACCTGGTCTAAAGGGTCCCTGCCCATGGCAGGGGGTGTGGAACTCGATGATCTTTAAGGTCCCTTCCAACCCAAACCATTCTTTGATTCTGTGATATGATTCATGTTTGGGGGCTTTATTTATTTATTTAGAGTAGTAAATGCCACAGTTCACAAGAGTCATCTGATGCATCCTGAACAGTTTGTTACATGTTTAGAATGATTTTACATTTGAGCAGAACTGGATGTAGAAAACAAAGTTTGCTTCATATTCACAGCAGTCCGATCTGTTCGGAGGCAGACATGTCACTTTTCCTCTCCAGTATTCTCCAGATTTGTATCTGTCATTGATTAGTATCTGGATTGGTGTGTGCTTAGAGTCTCATTAATTTTGTCTGGTTGACATTACCCAAGAGGACGCAGTCAAGCCTGGAAAGTCCAGATATTAGGCTAGTCAGCAACACTAGGGAGTGATTTTGTTTTGCTGAGGAAGAGATCATCAAAAGCAGGCCAGGAAAATGATTAATAGAAAATCTTGGAGAGAAGTGTTTTACAGCAGCAATGACTTCTAATGTGTCAGATCTATTTATGTAGCTTTTTATTCCTCATGAGGCTCTTCACTGTTGCTTCTGGAATGAGCATTCAGGCATTCATTAATCATATTTTCACAGTATTTCTGCTGAGGTATAATAATTCAGTAGAGCTGAAAAACAGGGCTTTAGTCTTTGGTTTTATTTTCTTAGGTTGTGGGGTTTTTTTGGCCAGGAACCTCCCTGTGTGTATAACTAAGGTGACAGAATATGTGTTTTTAGATGACTGTGGATGCTGTTTTTAAAAACACAAATTCTTTACTGTTTATTGTTAGCATGATTTGTGTAAACTACCAGATAGAAACGCTGCCCTGAGCACTGGTAAAATTCCTGGAGGTCTAGCCATATTTTAAGTGCAGGGCATTCTTTTTTCCTCTTTCATAGTTCTTCTTGTAATTTGAGTGACTTTTATAATCTTTTTCTATTCTCCCAATTTATGTCACAGATGTCTCACTGGAGAGATCATATAATGCCTGCAATACTTCATTTTTTAGTCTACCTAAAATTTGATCTATCTATATGTATAAGGGCTGTGAAACTTCATTTTCTATGAAGATCTGAGAATTTACATTTTATTTACACGTTTTGATATTAGTAACTATAGTGACAATAATACTGAACTGAAAAATAATTTCTAACTTAACTACACAGAAATATATATTGGGAGCTAATTCTGTAGTTGATAATTGAAATAAAAATTTACACAAGATTGTCCACAGAAAGAGAAATATGTTGTATAGATGCTATCAAATAGAAGTGTTGTATCAAATATAACTAGTATCAAATATAACAAGAGATTTGTTAATGAAGAGTGCCTGAAAGAGGATCCATAACAAAAATTTGGAAATAATTTTGAATATCAAAGAAATAGTGTGTCCTTACATGTACATTTATTTGCCAAGTTCACATTTATGGTGCAGTGACATAAAGAAAATTTACATTGATACCCAAACAGTAATAATCCATTTTCCTAGTGCTTCTGCAAATACTTGAATGTGGTAATGATGTAACTAAAAATTGTAAGCTTGTGTGTTCTAATGATTCCTTTCTTAATGTTCTGTTTTCTAGGTAAGTACTCTCTGTATTCTTCTTCATTAAACTGAGAGAAAGCCTAACATTCCTCTCTGACTTCTCGAAGTGCAACAAAAGAGGTAAAAACGAAGACAATAAAAATGAAGGGCTATTTGGTAAGAATTCATTTTGGTTTACATGCTCATCGACTTTATTTTCAGAGGAATGTGACCATTACAGAGGATTAGTTTGTGCAGAATGGGTGAGAGGAGAGAAGCTGATTATAGCAACTGTTCGTGAAATGCTCGTTGCACTTGCAGGCTGCCGAGGTGAACTGCAGGCAGCACTCCCTCCTCTCCACAGTCTAAGATCACATTATTAATGTAAAGGCTTTTATTTCTTAAAAGGTTGAAGCAGACAATAGCCAGAGAGATAGCATAGTTCAGGTATGTAGGAGGTAACATCCTTCAGGCAAACAGGGTGAGCAGTTTGGTACAGAGTACGTTACTAAATCAACCTGTAGAGGGCAACATGGTGGTTTTAGCATAGCAAAATTTATATGGCTATAATTGGGAAATGAGAAAGGTCATTAACATTTCAGCATAAGTAGTTTAAAAGCCCATATAAAATACCTACTGTTACTATATTTTGCTTCTTGTAATACTAAAATAATATATCTTGTTCTGAGTTGTCATGGAATGGAGATTGTCTTGCTCAGTGGTTTAAAAAAAAATATCTTTCTGCTCTGTAATTCTAGAATTTAAAAAAAAAATCATTTTGATAACCAATACAGTCCTATAATTTTTTGATAAATTATAAAATATACTGCCCCACAATATTTTCTTTCTAAGTAATGCATTGCATGTAAAGGGAGAGGACTAATGTGTGTTAAAATATATGTATTAAAAACCCCTGTGACGGTGTGTCCATTCCCTACAACCTTAAACTTCTTTCTTCTCATTTAAGACACCCTTTGAGGGAGAGGAGTGAGTCCCACGATATGGTAAAAATCAACTGTGAGACATAAGTCTCTCAAACTTTGCACTTCTTGTACAAGCACACTTCATAGTACTGAACGTTTTATGACAGAAAATAAGGTTGAATCTGACTTTTGTGAGTCCTTTGACAAGGAGCCTGTTGAGAACTGGCTACTGTGATCCTGGTATTACCATCCTCAGAGCACAAATAATAGAACCATTCAGAAAGCTCTCCCTAAGAGCAAAGGAATTGGGGCTTGAAAGGTAGAGTGGGTTTCTTTTGTACCACGCAAAATAAAGAAATGGGCATATTTCAGGTAAGTTCTTCTATTTATTTGTACAGGGACCATTCAACTGTGCAAACTTTATTATTCACGTAATATCTTGTGCATGCATACAATATCTTACAGCATCTCATGCATGTACAAGAGAAATAGCACAAACATAATTGCGTGCTCATAAACACAGGCCAAGCTGAACTAAAATGCAGCCTTGCTTTGGAGGTTTTGGGGTTTTTTTAACCTAATCTTTTTTTGTTTTAAATATTGACAGTTTACCTGAAATAGTTCTAGCCACTTCTACTAATGTTTTTCTAGCATGTTTTCTCAAACCAATTTAATATGCAGCTGTTCTTTCTGTTAGAGGAAGACTAGATGTCATGTATTTAGTAGCAGACTATTATTGACTTAACAGCTTCAGCATTAGAATCTTTATAATTAAACTTTTTTTTTTTTTTTTTTTTTTTTGGTCTAGCATACAGTGAGCTTTTACTGGGTCTTGAAGCATTTTCCTTGTCATTTCCATACTTGCTGCATTATGGTGCAGATACATAATTAAGCACTGAGAATCTGTTCTTCAAAAGAACAAATAACATATCTTCTAACAGGCTGTTACATGAACTAATGCTGTGTACTCATAGGGACAGGAGTGTCATAGATGGTAGTATTAGAACAAATGTGCTAATAAATAGAAGCAGTCATGGGTGGTGTGTGCTACAGGTGATGACGGCAGAAATGGAAATGGTTTGTCTTATTGCAGCTGAGATAAGCTCAGAATTTTTGTTCATATCAGTTTGAAGCAAATACTTTCACATGTTTAAGGTAACATCAGATAATTATAAGGTAACATACAGCATACTTTCCATATTTGGAATGTATGTAAAATGTCTAATACCATATATTTTGTTCAGAGAGACTGCTGAAAAATGCCAATACAAATAAGTCTGGGCTGTAGGGCTAGATGACTTTGGTACAGTGACTCTCTTGTAGACAGAAAATAGCAGGGATCTAGAGGGAAATGATGGGAGCTGGGTTTTTCTGTTTAATTTTGGGTTTGTGACTGATCTGAAAGGATTAATCCTTTCATAGATTTCTCTAAATCACTCCACTAAGTAATAAGAAGACAGGGTTCT
>NW_010097740.1:0-23537 GCF_000699245.1 Pterocles gutturalis | reverse complement strand
TTCCCTACAACACAAATAAGATTGTGGGAGTTTCTGTCTTCTACGCTCTCTGTAACAAATGTCCCTGGTTGTTGGATGCCATTCACAAAAATGTTTCAATATCGCCCTGTTGAGTCCAGAAAAGTAGTCTGTTTCTTGCCACTTCCCAAGCTGGTTGGCTTTACCCTCTTCTAGTTTGGACCTGGAACTAACATGTGCAGTCCAGCATGTCAGTCTGCACCCCGTCACCAGAGGTCTATGGGAAACTTTCAGCATTGCTGGGTTGCTTCTGCTCTTGCTCTTGCTCTCTGTCCTGTCTCTGTCCTATCTCTCATTGCTTCCTGCCTTGTTTACTCACACGACTCTATTCCCCATCTTCTCCGTTGTTCCAGCCATCTTTTGGACATATGCTCTGTCTGTCCTTCCCAACATTGTGAACTACAGGGCTACCAAAGGGTAAAAATACAATTTTTGGTACAGCTTTATTTAAAAAAAAAAAAAAAAAAGCCAGTTTGTGAAATCTGTTTATTATTGTTGAGTAGCTGGACATTTTATTGGACTTTAGTGTGGTTAATATGTTTGGATGGGTAATTTTATGAAGATTTTGTTATTAGGCCATGAAGTGTCAGAGTGACAACAGCAATATCTTTTGGATCTTTTTTTCATTCCTGATACAGAGATTTATTCTAGAACAGTTTGTATATTTTTAAGCTTAAATATGATGTTCAAGACAGTACTTGCTTTTTCAGTGGAGGCTTCCAGGAAGAAAAACAAAACCCAACAACTGAACTTGTCCTGTGTCTTCAAATATCTTAGTCTTTTAAAAAGTGAAAAATCATATTCTGAGATCTTGCTTATGTAGTTGTGCACTACTATACTACATCATGGTCCTATCCTACAAAAATTTAATTCTTGCTACTTCTCCATCTTAGCTTTTTTTGCTTCAAGATTTTGGCACTGAAATGGAACTGACTTGCCAGATGTAAGCCGTGGTTGCTCTGATGCTTTTTAGTTTCTAGAGTTCTCAACTGAAAATTTGCCCATATTCTGAAACTGTATTTGGATGTGGCCACATCTTCTGTACTCAGTATTTGTAGGTATATCTACATAATTGATCAGGAAAGGAACTATGATGTACAGTGACTACATCCAGGATAAAATTTTAAACTGTGCCTATTTCCAAGGTCTGATTTCATGTTACTATGGTCAGATACTTCCTCCAAATGCAAAGTCACTATAATGGAATCTGTTATGTACTTTGTGCCAAAGTATGTATCTCTGTGTTTTGAAGGATGTGTTCCTCCCTCAGGTTTGCGATCACCTCCCTGTGACTCATGAACAGTCTCACTTTGTCTTTTTTCAGACTGTTCTGCTTACACCATTCTTTTCTGCAGATTTTTTTTTTTTTTCTAATGGCTACTTCCTCAACTGGAAGAGTACAAAGGCTTTGAGCACAGTAATGGTCAAACGTCCCTAAAGGACTCTTCACAGCAACATCAGCTTAAATAATTTACTGAAGTGGTTTCAAAATTCCACTGAAATCAAGCTATTAATTCACTGGTAACATCTTCAAAATTTTACTTTGAGCCTTGCTTTATTATATCAAAAGAACAACACTATGCAGCACCCTCTCTGTGATATCTGAAAAAGAGCTGAATTTTTCAAAGGTGACAAATTCTGTCTGAATAGATAAAAAGACCATAAGTTTCTGATTTCTGTCCTGCTATGATAACACAGTGTATCTTTTGAGTCTCTCTCCCATCAAACGTGAAGTCTTGCTCCATTCACATTCAAGTAAGACTGGCAAGTTTGAAATAGAGCAGTTCACAGAATCTTCAAACAAGCAACATGGTGTTCAGCTGTGTCAAACACATAAAGTTAACAGGATCATATGACAAGCCTAAGAATGCCATTACAGTCTTTTCTGACTGATTATGCTGGCACTTCTCATTTCTGCCATCTTGAGGGGGTAAAATGTATCAGTTGTCCACAATGGGATCTACACTGACACTTAGAGAAACAAAAGGTATGGTGACTTTTATAATTCACCCAAATGCAGCTCCAGAAATAAATTATCTACCTCTGTCTCAGGGCTTGCAGTGCAATTTTCCTCAAATTTCCCTCTGTCTTTTTAGCTCCTTCAGTTATACCTAAGATGTGGCATCATGTGTTATCTGGTGATTGTTCACAGTTTTAACCTCAAGCCACAGAAAATGTTGAAACGTTGATAAGAGTCACTTCTAGAATTTTTAAGATCCTGATTAGTGTCAACACCCCAGAACAGAATTTTATTTTCTTCACTAGTTTAAGGCTCTGATAACACAGGAGTAGGTAGCCTTTATTGGTAGCCTTTAGCAAAGCCCTATGTTTAACAAGTTTGAATGGACTTCAAGTTTAAGGTGATGAAGGGAAACCAGCCTTTGCTGGTACCAAGCTTCAAAAGTTTTGTGATGATGTGGAGGTGTGGATGCTTGATGATGATGATGATGTGTGGGAGGTGGCCCTGCTGGTGGGAGGGGAGTTGGAACTAGATGATCTCCAAGGTCCCTTCCAACCCAAACCATTCTATGATTCTATGTTTACTGACACATTACTATAAATGATTATGTGTGAATGGTCATTTACAATACAAAAGTGAGAAAATGGTTTAATTTTTTTTTCCTCACTTTTATAGTTATCTTCAACACATGCTCATCAAATTTGAGAGGGGTGTGAAGTAATTTGTGCAAATACTTAGTGAGTGTATTGTTTTCCCTAACTCTCCCTCTGCAGCTTACCCTGGGAAGCAGTGACTCAATTCAGACAATGAAGCCATTTTGTAGAGAATGATTTCCTATGAGATGGTGGTGTGTTGTGTTTTATCTTGATAGAAATCAAAACTTATCTGTAATAGACATAGAACAGAAACAGGTATATCCATTACATAGGAAGAGAGGACGACTAACTACTAATTATTTTCAACAGTTTGAAAAGGGAAAGGAAACCCTACCCAACACTTCCTGCAAGAGAAACAAACCCATTCTTTTCTTTCAAAAGCGAATCATAATAGCATACCTGTCACAATGCCACATGCAGTAATGCAGAAGCTGTGCCACTGTGTGTGAAAGCAGATTCTCTACTGAATTGAGCTGCAAATCAGCACACAATTTTCTCTGCAACAACTGAAGTTCATTTCCAGCAGAGAAGAATTGGGATGATGATAGTAAAGAAAAGAATCCAATACTCTGGTTTAGTTTGATGCAATATGACTGGTGCAGCACAAATAAAAGTGTTACAGCTGTCACAGTGGAAATGTTCAGGTGCAGCACTTGCAAGATTTCTGTGGAAGGAAGGGATTTTGTTTCTTGCATACAGACTATGATTTCTGCACTATTTTCATAGCAGTGAATATTTTCACCATTTCTCAATTTGCTTTATCTGCTTAAAAGTCCATACCAAAAAAAAATGCATTAAGAAAAATCTTTGTTGCACACGTTGACATTCCAACTTTGGAAAGAATGAAATTGTCCTTACTTTATAAAGTTAATTTTGACCCAGCATACATGGACTGATAGTCTCCAGCTGTGGAATTGCCAGATTTTACAAAGGACCTTAGCCCCATGGATGCAACGAGATAGACAGAATTGACTTTTTTCTTTTATCTTCACTGTTCTTTGTGGAGAGTCCCTATCTCTTAAAAAAACCCAAAGTCCATAAAATATTGTGAGTCCTGATGAGGAAAACAAATTGTTGCTTCCTTTGTTCACTTTTCTGAAATGTTCACCAATATAATAACTGAGGCCTTGACAAATTATCTGTGTATTTATCTTTACAGTAACCTGAACAGATGAAACGGCAGCAGTGCTTCTCATGTTAGACACTGGAAGATTAATGACAGAAATATACATTCATTATTTTGGGTGCTGAATTTAAATACCAAGGTCCTGATTTTTCTTTTTTTTTATTATTTTTTTTTTAAATATATGTAGCAGTTTTTGCTCAGATCTCTCATCAACACCATTTACAAATTAAAAATGTTCAACATTTCTACAAATATGGCAATAAAGATGGGACCAACCTGACTAAAGGCAGACACCTCTATTGTAGATATTACATTTGGGGATGTTGCACTAGACACTCTTAATGGAAAGATGTTGTTATTCTTAAGGAATAACTTGTCTCATTCCACAAGTTTGAATGCTTAGCTTCGCAAAACACTACTTGCTTGTGTTCTTGCTTGTTCAGTTAACAAGCTGAATCAGTTCACCTGATGAATCAGTTCACCAAGGTCTCAGATGAGCACCCTAGCCAACACAACAAAAGTAGTAGGGATGTATGACCAAGAGCAAAAGGGAGGCCTGCGTGCAGCTCACATATGTATTTGTACGTACCCTCACCTTCATGCACACTCAACTCTGAGAGGTTGCTGTAACTTCAAGACTAATGTGGGACACTCAGGAACTTAAGAGTGACTCTAAATGAAATATAAGGAAAAGATATTCAAGGTTTGATTCCTAAAGAAACCCTTAAGTCTTTAGAGTGATAGATCATATTAGACAGCATTGTAAACAAAGTACTGTGAAAATTCTCCAGAGCAAGACAATCTCAGCTTGTTAGGACCAGTATCAAGCTATATACCATAATTACGTCACATCACCGTTTTTTAGAAAAAGTTCTTCCTCCTTTTCCTAGGCAATGCAGAACTTAAGACTCCTTTGCCTTCAGGAAAAGATACAACCCTACTCTTTTTTTTTTTTTTTTTTTTTTTTTTTTTCATCAGTTACACTAAGCTGGAGGCTTGTCCTCCTTCTCTTTCTGTTGTGGGTGATTTGTGCGGAGCATGAGAGTGATGTGGACAATATTTTGGGGGGTTTTGGTTTGTTCTGTTTTAAAAGGAAAGTTTTATAACAGATGGTTATATTGTGCTGGGAAGAGATAAAGAATACTACTAGATCAATACATTTTACAATGTCATAGAATTTGGAGGTCGACTTATACAGAGAGATGTTTGCTCTTTGCAGTGTTTCTATGTGAATCAAAAAGTCTTGATAACAGCAGTGTTGAAAAAGACAGCATAGTTCTTTTACTTCGATCTATTAATGGAGTTATTAATTAAACAACCAATAGAAGTTGAAAATTAACAAGAAATTATAACCTTCTTAAATTGACAATTTCTAATGGAAAATATCTTTCTTGAAAATTAGTTGTCAAGGGAAACCTGTAATGGGATACATAGTCTTTCACCTGCATATTGTAAATTTTAATTTAGCCCTGATGAATAGTGTGTAAATACATGATACATGTCTGGTTTTGGCAAAATAAGAAATAAATCCATGGAAGGTGATAGCAAATGAAAAGAACATAGGTATACACCTAAGAAATTGATTCAGAAATTAGTTGATTATTAACCTGTACAGAATATACAAATTTAATCCTAAACAGCCAAATTGGTAGTCAGTATGCTACAGAAGTAATGCATATTAACAGCACCTAACATTTCTAAAATGTCTTTATTTTGCCTATTCAATAAACAACATTGGCATTGCTACTTTGCTATTCTAAATATAGTAGTAGCAGCTGATGTTCAAGGAAGATGTTCATTTGGAGAGATGAATAAACAGAATTGTTCTGCTGTGTAACTACAGCAGTATGTCATTGATGTTTTTTAATGAGTAACATTATATACAGTGACACTGTCTATGGTTGGAGACAGGATTTAATAAGAACTCTTGATTTTTTAATTGCTTCAATTTGTCAGCTACTTTATGTCCTTAAATAATTTTTCTGTTAGAACAATATGATTTTGTTGCGTCGTGATTATTGAAATTCAATCTACAGAACCTTTCTGGTTTTGTCATTAGGATGTATGCCAAATAAATGGTAGGCTTCTTGGCCAGTGTTGCAAATGGGGTGCTGAGCTGAAAGAATCCAATGTGTCTATTCTAATGGCTTTATGATACATAAGAGCAAGAATAGAAAGTCTTCTCTGGGGTATTTAATGAAAGAAAGGGAAGAAAAATCTGTAGGAGTCAATTAAAAAAAGAGTCTTCAAGGGAAAACATGAAGTCCCACATTTCAATAGCAAAAGTGCGTATTGGCAGAGTTCAAAGAACATCTGTTAAAACATTCATCTTTGTAAGGTAAATTCAAGGATAGACTATGACAAAACATTACAAAGTCAAGCCAAGCATATGCCATTAGTGAATATTTGTCTCACTCCTTTGAAACTGGGGTCTTTTCCAGCATGTGTTTGCTATGTTCTATAGAAAACCATTTTTGTTATCTCCATATATAACAGATGAACTCATATCTATGCAAACTGTATAGTGGTATAAATAAGAGATTGTTCTTACTCACAACTTTATGATATAACCCTTATGTTAAGGATTTGGTGTGTTTGTTTTGGCTGATACTTCTTGAGACACACAGCATACTTTTTTAGATCACTGTTAGCCAGAGTACATTCATTAATAAAAATATACAGGCAAATTTTTGGACAATTCCTGCAATGATCTTTATAAGTAAATTAGCAGCACATTTTTGAAGAAATTAATCCTCTAAAAGGAAGGACAATCAAATAGTCATCAGTCAAGGAGCCAACAATTGAAGTAACACATTCCCAGATTTTTTCTGTTTATCTGCTGAGAGGTAAACAGTTGCCAGTATTCAGCAGTGAGGGAATGCTCAAGAGCTAGATTTAAATGAGCTAGTTAAAGAAGTAAATATATATAAAGGGAAAATCTTCAAAACAATTAAAGGCAGGGGGGAAGTCTTCCCAATCTATGAATATGAAAAGGAAGATTCTTAACTATTTTTGTATTCTGGACAGACCATATGTTCATCAGAAAAATTTGTCACATGTTGACAAACAATTTTCATGTCATCTGCCAATTTTCTGTTATTCAGGATATTTCTGGGAAGAAACTCTTGTCACAAGAAAAAAGGTCTAATTAGTAGTTCAACTGACAGGATATAGATCAAGAATTTTTTTTTTCATATGCTTGGGCTGTGAATGTGAGGAACACCTGCCTTTTCCTTAAAATGTTCTGTAGTGAAGCTGATGACATTGGCTGAGGCCATCTAGTCTAAATAGCAGTGCAATCTAATAGTAGTAATAAGAGTTAAATTCTTATATAGTGTCATACAGCAAGAGAAGATTTTCATAATTATTCTTTAATATCTGGTTATTTCCTGGTGACAAACAGAAATCAAACTAACTTTTAAAAGCTTTACAGACGTTGTCAAAATTTGATACAGACACTGTTCTTACATAAATACCATATGCCACACTGAATGGAATTTCTTAAAGAAGACAATGCTAGACTTCTGTGTTTCACTGGGGTCTGAGTATACACTATAAAGGATAATTTTAAAAGTAGCTGTTTGGAAAATTCAACATCAAAAATAAAAAGTGTTAAAGAACTATTTATAAGACCAGTAAATAGGAAGATGTTTAAGTAACACTTGAATCTTAAATTGTATCATGGATGCAAACTACAATTAAAGTTTCATTTTTGCCCAGAGTTTTGAGATACCTAAATTAAGCTGTGTGACAACCCAAAAGTATCAAAATCTCTCCACAAAGGAAAATCTCAGATGGATAGGTTTTATATTGACTTAAATATTTCATATTGAGAAATATAATGTATTTGTTTCACTTAAATTTGGACTTTAGAGTATCTTTGGAGATTGTAGAATACTTTAAAGTAAAACACATTTTAGTGAAAAATTCAAAAGAAGCATAATCAGCAGGTTGAGGGAGGTGATTCTCCCCCTCTACTCCACTCTCATGAGACCACACCTGGAGTACTGCATCCAGCTCTGGAGTCCTCTGCACGGGAAAGACATGGAGCTGTTGGAGAGAGTCTAGAGGAGGGTCAGAGGGCTGGAGCACCTCCCATAGCAGGACAGTCTGAGAGACTTTGGGTTGTTCAGTCTGGAGAAGAGAAGGCTTTGGGGAGACCTTCTAGCAGCCTTCCAGTACTAGAGGGGGCCTACAGGAGAGATGGGGAGGCACTCTTTGTCTGGGAGTGTAGTGACAGGATGAGGGGTAACAGTTTTAAGCTTAAAGAGGGTAGCTTTAAATTAGGCATTAGGAAGAAAGTTTTTACTGTGAGGGTGGTGAGGCACCGGAACAACTTGCTCAGAGAAGCTGTGGATGCCCCATCCCTGGAGGTGTTCAAGGCTAGGTTCGTTGAGACTTTGAGCAACCTGGTCTAGTGGGAGGTGTCCCTGCCCATGGCAGCAGGATTGGAACTTGATGATCTTTAAGGTCTCTTCCAATTCAAACCATTCTATGATCGCTCTTAAAATATCAAAATTAAGTTTGGGGTTTTTTTTGCCAAAATTCCATAAAATTTAATCTGATCTCAAAAGACTTTTGATATATCATGTTGCTATACTGTTCTGTTGAAATTTGTAGTTGGCAATGATTTGGATATCATCTAATTACCTGCAAACACATTGTGAAACACGTCAAAGTAAGTTCACTTTTTTCGAGCTGCATACTTTATAAAGGTATTAAAGCTGAAGATGCGTTTAGTGTATAGTTTTCAAAGATTCATGCTTCCCTGAGGAAAAAAGAGCTCTTAGGCAGAAGCCAACTTCCACTGAACGTAATTGATAAATCAGGGAGCCGTCAAGATTAGAATAGCTTTCTACTGAAAATCTACCCCCAAGAGGCAAAAATAGTCATTCCCAGTGGGCTCTTCAGGCCTGTAGGAAGTGCTTTGCTGTTGCAAAGCAACCAACCCCAACCAACATGTGACCACAAACTATGTGACAGGAAGACATCATTTGCCATAAATTTCCCAGCAAATCAGCATTGCCTCTAAAGAAGGGAAGGTTGCTGGGAGGGAGACTGGAGCCTCCCAGCTCTTGCAGCCCAACACTGCTAAGGGCTACCCAGTGAGTGCACTGTCTGGGGCACAACCGTCAGCAGTGCAACAGAGAATTTACCAACACAGCATGGCTCCTAAAGTGCTGCTGTGCACACCTTAACTCTTTTCTCAGAGAAGAATCTTCGAGGCATCAATTAAGTCAGTTTTTGTGTCTAGAACAAATATTTGCAGAATATTACATTACAAAAATGGAAAGAACTTATTCTGCCTGTTTAACATGGAAGAATCTGTTCCATATACAGAAATAATGCTTTAATGAATTAATTTCTAAAGGATTTTTAACTGCTGACATCTTGTACCCTAAGTAGAATCAGATGTAGCCTTATTCTATTGTTGTCACATGTAGAAGAACAATGCAGATTTTCAGCTGTTCTTACTTCCATAATTTTTGTCTTTTCAAGAGTATGCACCCCTCTTTCCTTAGAGTGGCTGTTAATGCAATATAATGTTTACCTAACTTGAACTCAATCTTAACAATAGCTGTGCGTGCAAAATTATACAGACAAAAAAGTTTCAGGACACAAATAGAATTTAGAACAACCTAAAAAGGGCTTACTTGTTACACTAGCAGTTTGTATTAGGTGCAAGGAAACTGTAGAGGATAGATGGCTGTCCACCTTTTGCCTGGCTTTTTTTTGTCACTTAACAAAATCCAACAGGGACTTTGACACCTGCTAAATGTACAGGACAAATTGCTTCTCTTTCCAGCAAGGCACTGGGAGGGGTAGCAGACAAAGCGTCTGCATCGCAGCTGTAGCCTGAAGCACCAGTCTGGTGTGAAGTTGGTCATGCTGGTTACTTCTGATTAGAGAATTAGTCACGTTAATTCCCAGATCAGTCTTTTCAAAGAAAGAACTACTTTTTTGGAGTGTCTTCAAAAGTACAGAGCACATAGAGTAAAAGGTAAACACATGCAAATACCCAGAGTTTAACATCTGAACTTCTTTTGCCACATCATGCAAGAACCCCTCTTTCCCATTCATTTTATCAGTGCCAAGGGGAGGCAGCCTGCTTCCTGTCCTGTTGGGTGTCCCTACTACTTCTCTCCTTTTGCTGAGACATCATGGGCAAGTTCTTGCCACTTGCTTCTTTTTCTTCCTCTAGTGCTCTGCAGCCTGGAAAGGTAAATGTTGCCACCCTCGCTGGAGCCAGACAGAGGGTATTCCCCTTTTGGGAACACTCCCCAGTCCATTGTTTTTTGCAAGGAGCCTTATCTTTCTTTTTGTCTTGTTTCCTGTTGGGGTTCCACCTTTGCAGCCTGCTTTGATTTAATTCCAGTAATTCAAGAGGATTAATATTAGCCAGATAGATTTAGGTGCATATAATATTTATATATTACATACACAAAATCTCCCCAGTTTTCCGGTTCTCCATGACAGAGCTTTCTCTCTACTGAACATAAATCTCCTTTGTATCTCTCAAAGTCTTATGTAAAATCCAGTTCATAATTTGATTGTGTGTGAAAGCAGTACTGAAGTGCTACTTTTCTGCTTTTGGTAACTGGAATCTGTAAGAGCATTGCACAGAGGCTGAGATAGTAGAAGCCAAGTAGTTGCACTTTCATAAATAAAGGCAATGCTGTGGATAATTTTGATTAGTTGGATGTATAAAAATCCCACAGTGTCTTTTATAAAATGGGAAAACAATTTAATGTATACCTGTTGATTGAACACAGAGTAAGTCCTTATATGAGGTTATAAACGTGTTTTGTTGTTTTATGTTGGTGGAGAATGTTCTGCTATGCAATAAGAAAAATAGAATATGAAACTTATTAACATATATAATAAAATATAATCTTTTTTGTCTTTACATAGATTAAATACTGAAATAATCTGTATAACAAATCTAATCAGTCTGAGTTAATATTGTGAATCTGAAAAATTATTTGACCTTTACAAATGTACCAGTGGGTAGATCCTCCTCCCCCCCACAGCAATCTTTTGATATATGCAAAAGTATCTCTCCTGGCCCACCTGCTGCTTCAAAGTAAATTCAGTCTGTGGCTTTTTCAGACATTGGTCTTAACTGCTTAAGCTGTGCTTACAGTCTGTCTCCACCAAAAAAAGATTAGAGAAAAGATTAGTTCCTAGGGGTGGGAGAAACTGTTCCTGAGAGACTTTCCGTTTTATCTGCTTAATCAGTAATTGGTTGGAAATAAGCAGCCAACTTCCTGCATCCATCAGGGTGGCAGCCGCAGCTGAGATGAAGAGCATTTGCTTTCCAGGCACAGGAGTGTTCAGCTCCTTTGGAGCAGAGTACTTCAATGAAGTTGATTATGTAGCATTTTGTTTCCAGTTTTCCCAGGAATACTTCTTTTTCGCTGTTAGTCTTATGCTGCTTGTGTTGGGATAAAATGAGTCTACCATCTAGCTGTGAGCACCTGACTCTGGAGAAAGTGGCTAGATTCCGGAGTGCTTACATTCATGGATCACCTTATGCTACTAACAAGCCAATTGATATTAAACAGCAAAGGAAACGGTATGAGACTTTATTATTCTTCAGCAAACCATTTGCATTGCCTACAGCTTCCTGCCTTTAAACCTCTGTGCTTGTGTCTAAAGAAAGTGGGAGAAGGGGATGCTATAAAAACCCATCTTAACTGTGTTTGTATTCTATACTGAATCATGGAAGAAAAGTGCAGTGAAAAAAGGAAAAAATACAATATTAAGTTACAGCAATAAATCTCTGGCTTATAGCAGCACAAAGTTAGTTTTAAACAAAAATATGAACAATGTATTCAGCATATTTTCTCTTTGGACAGGACAGTAATGTACGTATGTACAGTAACAAACACTTTTTCAGGGAAGAAATGTTATTTTTTTAATACAAGTAAACTAGGGCTATTTTCTCTAAATTTCAAGAAAAAATATACTATGAGTTTGATTAGTCACAAATTATTTCTTAATCTTATTTGTCAGATACATGGAATATTTTATTTTTATTTGGAATATATTTATTTCATATTTTTGTAAAATTGTTGAAAACAGGCTTTTGCATATTGTTTGGTGTCGCAGAATTTCTTTCTCTTCAATTTTGTCAAACTGAAGAGAAACTTCCTTTATGAATAGACATGAAAGACTTACTCAAAAATTCAATCTTCCTTGATTTTGTCCTGGTGGACAAAACAGATGTAAAGTTCCACCTGGGATCAGAGAACTGCTGATACCTGTTTAGTGTTTCAGCAGGGGCTGTTTGGAGTAAAAAGTAAACTGGTGAGATTCTAAAAAAAAAAAGTTACCTAAGAAAAATGATCTTTCATCCCAGCTGCCTTCCCAAAAGTAGTTTCAGGTTAAATCAAAGTTTATAACCTAAAGTCCTTCGTGTGCTTATATGGTACATAATACTTTTTATTTGAAAGGGCAAGGTTATATGTAGATTTTAAATAGAAAAACCAAACTTTAACATGGAGAATGAAAAATCTAATATGAAAACTGCAATAAAACCTCTGTCCAGTTTCCAAAAATCTGATGACTTCCCACAATATTGCTGATAATGCAATTTAAAAATAACACTCTGTTAAAAAAAGCAATCAAACTAATAAGAAAATTTTGAGTACTGTTTCAAGAAAAATTTTTTTTACATGTTAGGGAATTGCTTTATTGATTCAAGGTAGGATGCTTAGAGAGCTCCATGATGTTTCTACAAAATCTACTTTCCTCTTGAATATGCTGTTAATTCATAGTTTGAAAAAACAGGGTAATGCATAACTTCCCAAAATGATATTTCCCTGTCCTAAGATACTATCAAGCCTCAATTTTTTTTTTTTTTAATTTTTTTTTTTTTGGTATTGGAAGGGCATATTCCTCTGTTCTGTAAATGATTTGCAACCATGTAAATTCCAGTTTTTGGTGAATAAACATGAATATAACTTCATCAGAGCTGGTGAGTATATTGGGGAGAAAAAAAAAAGAAAGTGACATTCAAATGCTGTTGTACAAATTCATAACTTGATTTTACCACCAGTGATTCATTTGCAAGTTTAAGCCAGAGAAATTTCCTCCTTTATACAGTCTTAACAATGGGGAATGTATTACAGTCTACAGTCTCTGCTCCCTTTGAAAAACATGGAGGCTGATGCTAGCATCTGCTGAATAGGATGTGATACATCTGTCAGTCTCCATCTCCAAGGCCTTTCTAAGGCATTACACTAACCTGAAGCCACTGTACTACTGCCTTTCAGAACGAAGACACTCTCTTGTCTAATAACTATTCTAGTTAAGATTTTAACCTATTTTACAGTTGGTGTAACACTTTAGCCTTAGGGTTTTCATAAAAGAAGTTGATGCATTGTGTGATAGTGCATTCTTCTCCTTCCTTTTATACAAGTTCAAACCCAAATCAGTTAAAAAAATGTAATGAGATATAGTATTGGGAAATTAATCTCCTTCACATGCCAAACAATTTCATAGCTCTTTACCTGTTGTTTCATCTTCTTTAGAAAACTCATGTAAGAAACAGTGCAAGATTGTACTCCGTACAGCTGGAACTCCTTGCTGACTTTTTCAGGGAGAAGAGGTGCTATGCACAAGTTAATTACAAATATACACAAAATGCTCATCCGTCATATTTTTCAGTGCACTAGTTTTAAGGCAGAACTTGCAAAAAATAGTAGGTAAAAAATTTCTAAGCAAAATATAATTATTAGTTTTGTGGGCCAAGTATTATTTAGGAGCTCTTGAGAGATCAGGACTCATAATGAAAACATTTTAAAGAACTAAGGTTAATGGAGGCATTCATCTAGTGGAAATGAAAGAAATTACTGGAACTTTGGAGCCACAACCTGAATTAGACTATGCAATATTTAAGATGATTGGGTTACTAAGAAGACTCCTACATCCTAATACACCAAGTTAGTCTTCCTGAGTGTGGTTTTGCAATGAGACTTTTTCGTGGCTAATAAAAGAAAACACAGATTTAACTGTCTGGCAGGAGTATGGATGAAAGGAGTTTTAGGGGAGTTGTTTGCTATTGGGTAGCATTTGTTTATTTTTGCCCTTGATAGATGTACAAGATAAGAGAGTTTCTCTCAAATATTGCACTATTTGTGTTACTTAACATGCAGGAAGCCTCTCAGCTGAATTGGGTTTTGTCATCAATGCAAAAATGTATCAAGGTTTGGGGAAGTAATTGCATCTTTCAAAACCAGATACTCAAAAGAGGTGCTGGGTAGATAGATATTAATGAATTGTGGAGTTAGGACTATGAATTGTTTCAATAACTGAAGGTCTCTTTTTAGAGAAAAAAAAAAGTCATTCATATGTGCACATGTAAATGTTCTATATACACACACACATACATAAATACACTTTCAAATATTGTCATGCTTATTTTTAGGTCTGTTACCAAAACTGAGACAAGCATTTTTATATTTTAATAGTACTAGTTGAATATTTCCCAAGGTTTCTTGAAAGTTAAAACTTTTTGCAGAATTGCATGTCCACCAAACTGGAGATTTTCAAACTGGTAATTCCATTTTATCTTTAGGAAGAAATGTGTTAAAGTTCTCTTTCAAAGGAGATTTTTGTTTTTAGATTTTTATATCATGAGGCTTCTGAAGACTAATAGAAGAAACTAGAAAAAGAAACATTTCAGGTTTTTAATACCAAATATATTTCAAGTAACCTGAAATGCAAGCCTTTTAAAATTTTGAGTCACTTTAAATTTCCATTCCACATTAGGATTCTGTTCTGGAATAGGATGAAATTTCAGAATTGCAATACTACTGGTCAAAGCAAGAAGACTGTTTGTTGTATAGGCCTGCATCTATGTACAAGTGGGGGTTTTTCTCAAATTGCCAAGCTAGTCATTATTTTATAATGGTATCCATGGAAATGTTTCAATTGCAAAGACACAATGGTGGGAGTTAGGACTTGGACTAATGTTCACTTATTAGTTGTATCTTCATCTCTATAAAAACAGAACAAAACAAGCAGTGAGTCCCAATATGTAGTGAACCATGCCACAAAGCACATTGTGTTCCAAGAAGGAATTTATTTGATTGAAAAGTAATTGGTGGGGAAAGAAGTTATTTGTTCTAATTGAGATATAAAGGAAGCTCTGCTTTTTCTTCTGTTGAAAAAATAATACAGAAGAAAACAATAGCAACATGCAGGAGGAAACTTTTATATTTTTTTTAAATCTAGTATATAGTATGCACTGCTTGTGCAGTGCTTGGGTAAAGTAGCAGAGCTGGACAACATAGTGAGCACTTGGCTAGTCTGATTTTTATATAGAACTTGTTTATTAAAACTCATTATTAATGTTTCTTAATCTGTGGCACAAACTGACCCATAACAGGGAGCTGACTAGCTTTAAAATTTATTTCTCTTCTGTTTTCTGGTTGATATGAGCAACTTTGTTTCACAAGCAGGTCCTGCATTGTAAGACATTAGTACTCATGCTCTGTTCTGTCTGAAATTCTCTCTAAAATCTGCTTTTTGTTTCCCTGTTATTTTAAGGTATGCTGTTTCATCAAAAGAAAACTGTCATGTACCTTCCATTTGCTATGTTGTAGATCTCCATCAGGTAGATTATTTTGGAAATGATAACTTTCAACACTTCTAGGACACAAAATAAATGCTGCTGTAGTAAGCGATGGTGTTTTCAAATCAGCGTATATCATACTGTAGTACCACCCTGACTAAGATCCTCAACTGACTTTCAAAACTGTTCCTTATCTTAAAATTCCCATTCCCTTTCCTACCTCATCCTCCATTGTCATGAATGATGGTTGGCTGGGGTGGGAGCTTGCTTCTTATCTCCTGACCTCTCAGTACAGAGAAGATGCCTAACCATGTTATACTCACAGCACTGTCTTCTGTAAATAATACAAGCCTAAATCACACTTTCTTGCAATTACTGTCTCTTTTGCCTTCTCCCTAATAGGTGATCTTTTTGTGGCCAAAGTGCCTGAAATAATTTGCTTATTGCTTATGCTCTTTTTTTATAGTTTCTGTGAAACATACATTCTTTCCCACTGTGAGTGTCAGGTGATCTCAACTGTCCTGACTCCCCACCCTTACCTCCTTGCAATATGAACTACTCTGTGGAGGTTAATAAAGTGCTTTGTATGAATGTATTTTATTTGCTTCTATTTTATGACCAGTACTGACATAGATTTAGAATAATAGTTTATTAAGCACATTTATTTTATAGGCAATTTCCAATAGTAGGGTTTGTTGTTTTTTTGTTTGGTTGTTTTTTTAACATTAAGCCATCTGTTTTTCTTCCTTCTGGCTTTTCTACTGACAGACATGAATACAATGTTATTACATATCTGTTATTTAACTTGGCTCATTAAAAAAGTTCTTATATTAATTTCTTTTAAAATAGAAAACCATGGGTGATTGACTACTGCTGCATAGAGCACACTGAGACTCTTACTACTGGTTTTTGTTTGTTTCTTCTTCTTTACAAACATTGGTGCATCTGAGTCGAGGCTTAAGATAACTGACTAAAGGAACGTTTACAGGATAGTCTGTTGTACTAGCTGGTATGCTCTTTAATGCATGAGTTCAACCCTAATTCCTTGAGTCCCATTATAAGGTGAGAATCCTAGGTGAATCTTAGAAGAATCTTAGAATATATGGTAAGAATCTTATTTTTAAGTTTTTAAACCTGTTGGCCTGAAAAATAACACATGAAAATATTATGCAAGTACATCTAAAACAAAAACAAATAAGGAAAAAAAAATCCTTTAATAATTTTTGGGTTTTCGTTAAAGTGTAGGAATTTCAGTTCAGTTTGAATTAATTATTGCATCTAATGTTTTCTTTCTCTCTTTCATTGGATTCACTTTGTAATTGGGAGAAATTCTTCCAAAGAAGTCTTAGCTGGAGAACACTGGCAAAGTATTTCTATCTTTCACAACCTAAAGAAAATGAAATAGATATCTTTCATATGCATTCCCATGTCTCTATGTACTTTTAATAAAGCATATGTTAAATAGTATATGCAAAGTTAGAGAAATTTATTTTTGCACAGTTTTTTGTAATTTTTTTTAAGATTAAAAGGAACTGCAGTTAACATTCACAGAGTAAAGATAATTAAAATACTGTCAGAGTTTTTGTTAGCTTTGTTTGGTTTAGTTTGTTGTTAAACAAGGTGAATTTTTGGTGACTTTTGGTTACTTCAGTTTTACTTCAGTTTTGGTGACTTTCCTGACAAGTCAGGATTAATGGAGAAATACTGTTCTTAAAAATCTGTGTTATGGCATAGTATTTTATGTGTTGATTGATTTTGTTTAAAAAGAAAAAACCAGAAGATGCTTTTGAACAAAAATTTTAAAGCAGTCTGAACAGCATAAGCAGAATTAGCCCAGCGAAGAAATGATGGCACTGTGAATTTTCAGGAATTATAATTACTTGCACAGTAACAAAGTAGTTCAGAAATAAAAAGTTTGCTGTTTGTTGTAACAATAAGTACAGGAGAGTTACTACTGAAGTGTACATGGCTTGTTGCAGTTAGAATATAGTTCATTAATCAGTTATTAAATATTATACAGTCAATAGAAATGTCTGGGGAAAAAAAAAGTAAGATCAACTAAGTAATTTTTATTTTTATTTTTATCAGTTTAGTGTGCAAGTAGAGACTGATTTCATACTTTCTCTTCACTGAAAGCAATGTGCTGAAACTGAGTACTGATACGTCCCAAATGACCTGGCTTAGCAACGTTACATTTCAGGGAAACTCACCAATGAATGATGGTAGATTTATGCACTAGGGGATGCACCAGCTAAAGTACTGAAACTTGAAGTCTGTAATTTCTACCAGTAAGAATGTGAGATTCTGTTTCATTTGAGGCGATTCTGCTTCATTTGAGGCAATTCTGTCATAAATGTAAAGCAGCTCATATCCCTAACATACAGTTTTATACTTTTGACAGGCATGTTTCTTAATGCTTTAAAGAAAAATACCTCAGAAACTACCAAAATAATTAATGAATATCTTCTGTATTTTTATACATTGGGATAGCTCAAGAGAGGGCAAACAAGGCTCCATCCTTAACAAGCTGGAGAAAAAGCTGGCTGAAGAAATAGTACAGCAGTCGTCTTGAAGGCTGAGGCACAGAGCTGACTTACTGTGCTTCAGCTATCTTTGGTAGCAACCCTTTAGCCTTTTGCAGTATGAAGAAAAAATACTTTAGCTTCAGTCTCCACTAGTGAGATTTCAGAGCTTGGACAGATGTGCAGTCTCAAAATAAAACCAGATAACTCAAGCTCTCATTGCTCTCAGCCAGCACCTCTGTTCCTAATATTGAAACAGATGTTTGATCTATACGTGAATCAATTTCTGAACCAGCCAGGGCTGGTTTTGGCCATGTGGGTTCCTTCCAGTTTACTGGGGAAGAAATACCTTCTGCTGTTTCTGACTTTCAACTGATTTCATATATTGTCTTTTGTCTGTCAGGAATCAAAGCTATAATATTTTGCCTGGGACTTGCGATAGCCTAAAAACATGCAGAACAATGGTCCGTGAGGCTCTGTGGAAGAAGGGAGACTCCTCAGGCTTAGTTGCATACCTGAGCCTTAGTTTTCATGCCCAGAAAATAGTTAATGATTACACAATCAATTTATATGCAACGACAGACAATTAAGTGGAAAAGAACCCTGACAGCCAGTGTGGATGAAAAGAGATTATGCCCAACCGATGTGATACTGTTCTTTAGCACAATAACTGGACTAGCAGTAGGGAAAACGCAGAGGATTATGTGTAACTATAGGAAAGTTTATGGTACTGTCTCATAAGAGTCTTTTAAGTGAACTGGTTAAATGCAGTTTAGGTTAAATTAGTACAAACAGAGAATCCAGCTGGTTTAAATGTATTTTCAGAAAAAATGCAAACATATAATGTCAAGTAGGGTGAATTACCTGGGCTTGTGTGAAGATCTTGATTTAAGTGATGCAATAGGAAGTAACTGCAAAATGCGTGGATGACAATCTGAGAAGGGCTCCAAAGGCTTAGCAGGATAGCTGAGATCAAATCTAGATGAAATTCAGTGCAGACAAGCACAAAGTGCTCAGAAAGGAGGAATAGGCTGTGTAAATATAAACAGGTCAGCAGCTGCTTAGGAAAGATAGGCAGCTATTAGGAAAGAACTTGTAGGTTGTGGTGAATGACAAGCAATGTGGTGGTGATGTTCCTTCTGAAGAGTACCAACAGAAACAGGCTGGGGAAAGATCTCAGTGTGCTGAACAGCAAATAAAACAGCAGATTTAAATAAACACAGACAACTATGAGGTAAGGCATATGGCAAAAATAATTTCAACTTTACTTACACACACGGTCTCTGAAATACCACGTTCCATTCAGGAACAAAATCTTGCTATTTTAAAAGATAGTTCTCTGACAACATTATCTCAGCACTCTGTAGCAGCCAAAGAAGAAAACTGACAGGAATTATAAGGAAAGAAATAAGGAACAGAAAGGGAAGTTTATGCCATTATCTTCAGCTGTGTTTTAAATGTTTTGTATGTTAACTGTTCTGACTTCTTTCCATTTCAAAAACAGACTAGTTGAAAAAGCTACAGAGAAAGATGGCAAATGTGGTCAAAAGTATGAAAATCTGAGGAACAGAACGAAGATTGGGGCATTTCAACCTAGTAAAAAAGATGACTGGCAATTATGAGAAAGATTGTGAAGAATATGGCTGTGTAATGACTCTACAGTCTTCTTCAGAGCAAGGACAAAGCACTGGTCAGAAGGAGTGGGAAGCAGATCTGTCCCTCTCTGGGAAACCCATAGTTAAGCTATGGAAAACCTTGTAAAAGTATGTTGTGAACATTGACAGTTTCCATAAGTCAAAAAAGCAATTGGATATATTCATGGAATAAATCCCCAAACGCAGGAAGTCTTCAGTCAGTAAAACATTTATTCAAACTATATGGAACATATATATATATATATACTTAATTGCAATAAAAGGATATTAGTACAAATTATTTGCAAACCAAAATGGTCAGAATTCATTTAATACTTGCTCTGATGGATTCTATTCAGTCAATTCTATTACTTTAGAATTAAAAAATATTTTAAAATATTAAAACCTGGTTAATAAAGAGTAACACAAGAAATGTTTAACCTTTTTATTTATAATCTACAAAAAAAAATGCAAAACAATAGTGCAAGATGCAGCAATGAATATATAACTATTTGCTAAAATACTTGCACCTAAACTTCCTAACAGCAATGTGGCAAATAGCCAGCTTGCACTGAGAGCAACACACCACACCCCCTCATCCCCGCTTTTTTTTTTTTAATGTCTGAGGCAGAACATGGCTGATAACAACCTCCCTGCGCCTTGGGCTGTATCTAACGTGTTTGAGAGAGAAGAGGATGAACAACCTATCACAGCGATCACTGGACTGAGCTGCTGTCTGAGCTCTGCTTACTGTAATAATCCCATAGGGCTATAGGACTGCTTAAAGGGAAGTTGAAAAATGGGATCATAGAATCACAGAATGGTTTGGGTTGGAAGGGACCTTAAAGATCATCTAGTTCCAACCCCCCTGCCATGGGCAGGGACACCCTCCACTAGACCAGGTTCCTCAAACCTCACCCAGCCTGGCCTTGAACACTTCCAGGGAGGGGACATCCACAGCTTCCCTGAGCAGCCTGTTCCAGTGCCTCACCACCCTCACAGGAAAAAACTTCCTCCTAATATCTAATCTAAATCTACCCTCTTTCAGCTTAAAACTGTTGCCCCTTGTCCAATCACTACACTCCCCGATAAAGAGTGTTTGCCCATCTCTCCTGTAGGCCCCCTTGAAGTATTGGAATACTGCTAGAAGGTCTCCCTGGAGCCTACGCAGTACTCCAGGGGGGGTCTGACGTGAGCAGAGTAGAGGGGGAGAATCATCTCCCTTGACCTGATTGTCACACTTCTTTTCATGCAACCCAGGACACGGTTGGCATTCTGAGCTGCAAGCATTCATTCCTGCGTCATGTTCAGTTTCTCATCAACCAACACCCCCAAGTCCTCCTCGGGGCTGCTCTCAATCCATTCTCTGCCCAGCCTGTATTTGTGCTTGGGATTGCCTCGACCCACATGCAGGACCTTGCATTTGGCCTTGTTGAAGTTCATGAGGTTTGCATGGGCCCACCTCTCAAGCCTGTCAAGTTCCTTCTGGATGGCATCCCTTCCCTCCAGCATGTCAATGGCATCACCCAGCTTGGTGTCATCGGCAAACTTGCTGAGGGTGCACTCCATCCCACTGTCCATGTCTCCAACAAAGATATTAAACAACACCGGATCTATGGGCAACACTTGGCATATTGAGTGACAGAAGTTATCACTCAATATGAAGCTGCATGTCATGTTTACTCTCTGATGGGAGAGCCGTTGTGCAAGCCATATGGATTTTGGATGTGCTCTGGAAAGATTGTTTTGAAACAGAAAGCAAAATATGAAGAAACAAAGTGCATTCTGTTGTTTTCTACATTTGGCAAAGCCAGTGGCTGTCTTTTTCTACAGCTGACACTTGTTTTTCTATTTTTATTGGTGTTACAAATCAGTCCACTTGAGTCACATAGCTGCATATTACTGTGTAGTGAAAAATTCCTGATGTTCATATTAACATATGTCTCTTCTCAGTACAAAAGAAAAACATTTTAAAAATGAATTAATGTTAACATGTAGTTCAAAGGTTAAAGTAATAAAAATTTTCAGAGCTTCCTAGATTTAAGGCCCTTTTAGGCAATTTGAATGAGGTCATCTGAATCTCCTTTCTAGTACACATCACTGAATTTCACCTCAGTCATGTCTAAAAGGTAACTAATATTTTTGTCAGCTGCTAACATTCCTGTTGGCTTACAAGTCTTGTACAGGACCAGTGCAGAGGCAGTAAGTTACTCAAATCTGGCTGCCAAATGTTCAAATAAATTCCAAAGAAAGTTTGTTCATACATCTTTTTACTAATTAAACAAGATTGCAGTCATTCAGAAGTTGGCCTGTGTAATACAATAATGTAATACATTTCAATTTTCAGACTAGAGATTTGACCAAAGCTGATTTAAGCTTTCAAAAACTGTGTAAGAGTTGAGTATCAAGTTTGAATTTGTCCCTTTATCTCCCCTTTTACTATACAAAAACCCAGCTAAGATTTTGTACATGATACAGTACTCAGTTGTACAGCTGCTGCTTCCTTCGAAGGGAAGAGGTCTTTATATGACATGCTGCTGATTTTTGTCTTTCTGCTTTTAGTAATGCTAGTCTGTTTTGTAACTTGTCTGGCTAACATCCATCATAACATTGTTCTCAAATCACACATTTATGATTTTAATTAAGTCACTGGTAAGAGCTAAAAATGTTAGGAAGCTCCCTACTGAGATCTTTAATTGACAAGAGTCCTGATAAATCATAAGATGTGTGGTTTGTGTAAACATGTAGCACAATTATATATTTTCCTTAATCTCTCGTTACTTTTCAATAAAAGCAAAATCAAATAGCTGTTAGAAAACTTACTGGATGTGAACTTACAAATGTCTTCCAACAAGTAAATAATAAGAAGCAGCCACAAAGCAACAGATGTTGGTGAATAGATAAGCACAGCAACTGCATCGTTGTTGCTTTTTTTTTTTTCAGTAATGGAAATATACATTTAAATAGCTTTATGACTGAGACAAATCAACAAAAGCCAGGAAATTTGAAGCAGATGCTTACATTTTGGGGTATGTTAATGACTTGATAAGGGTGAATATCACCCATTAACACTGCAGGAATTGCATACATGCAAACCAGAAGACTGGACAATATACCCATTTGTTTTTCACATGGGCTCCTCTGAGTTTGCAGCTGCCTGGTTCCAGGGCCATGTGTGCTCGGTGTCTTAAGTAGAAATACTAAGACAATGTGAAGAACCTTTCAGTTGTTTACTTGTGCTTCTATGCTTTAGGAAAACAGTTAGTTCTGCTGAGATGCCTAGGTGTGAAGGTTTCATATTGCAAACTAATGGCTATTAAGGACTAATAGTACTGGACCACAAATCTAACTTCAGTAGTTGCTATTTTACTCCTGTATTTCAGGGAATGATACTGATGTGCCTCTCATGCCATACAGCTACTTTCAGTCTTTCTCATTCTGTCGTGGCTTTCTATGTTCATATAGAACGATATAAAGGTACTGCCTCCAATGTATTTTTTTTTACATCTTTTTTCCCTTTTCTGAACTTTGTGTCTCTGTTTCTTGCTTGCATTCCTTTTTGCAATCTGCTTTGTATTGCTTTGACCATCTAAAGTAGTTGTAAAATGGAAGTGAATTTTCTTTGCAGCTCCTTACAGACAAGATTTTGCTAATTTTCTTTCAAAAGAAAAAAAAAAAAGACAACAGTGATATGTTGTTTTTTTTTTTTTTTTTAAAGTAGGTTGTTATTCTCAAGTGGATTTTCAATACTATTCAATCTCTAAGTTATAAGATTACTTGTAATTACAGTCTCTTCTAATCAGGCTGCTCCTTTTTACTGATATATTTTTTTTCTCTCTTTCACGGTTAAACTACTGCAGTTGGTTTTTTGGTGATACAATAATTTGAAGAAAAAGAGCTCTGTTTTCTCTGCTGCTTCATTAAACGACTCAAATTTTGTCCAGCATTTAGAAACTCACGTAAAAAATATAATCCTCTGTACTATAGTAACTACTCAGATGCATCTCTCATTTGGTAGCCTTTTATGATGATGTTACCAG
>NW_010097739.1:1633-5102 GCF_000699245.1 Pterocles gutturalis | reverse complement strand
TCCCTCCCAATTGCTCTTCACAGCGTTCTACACCTTCATGAATAAGCTATTTTTCCCAAAATCCAGATGCAAGGTTTTAATTTTACAAGTGATCACCCCCTCTTTCAGAAACTTCTGTTTCCAGCAGGGCAGTTTCGAAAATGGGCTTGTCTTGGATATCAGGTGTTGTCAATGCCGTGCTTGTAGAGATGGCTCTGATGATGTACGTCATACTTTTCCCCTGTGTTTGCCATTCCACAGATTAATAGACATGCTAATAGACAGTGTTTGCAAAAGTTGTAATTCACACAGGCAGAGTCACGACAATGAATTAGTGCTTTCGGCATTTGGGAAAGACAGCCCATTTGAAATCCAGCTGCTTGCCAGCTGTGGGTATTCCTAGTAATTATTACCCTGACTGTTTTTTCACTCCAACTTTTCATTCAAAAAGTGTCATGAATTATTTTATTGCCGTCCTAAAAATCTATTTATAATTCATTTATCACAAGATGAATGTGTGTATCTGATTCTTGACATCTCTTTAATACTGTACAAAGCACTGTTGCTTAGTTTAACATTTTCTTGGCAGAAACTTGAGACAATCACACTTCTTAACAGCTGGAGTGACCTTAACTGTTCACTCCTGTACTTCTAAAATATGAGTTTTAATGCGTATTTAATATATAGCTGTTTCTTGTTAAGGCTTTTTTTTTCTCCTCTACATTTTAGCCATTCCTACCTTTCACTTTTCTTGGACTGCAGTATCTGGGGAATGAATGGGAATGCTTAGAGGTTTTGCAGTATGGACAGAATCTTGCTAATTCATTCTTCAAGGAACCCACTGTGGTTTCTGATGCCTAGGGGCAGAAAGTAAGGCATCTGATGGCCATGCAGTCATGACTCTTGTCTTAACCCTGCTCACTCTGGTAGCTATAATAGCAGTGATGACTTGGGGGCAATGGCACAATGTTTTTCAGCTTGTATTCTGGTCTGTGCTGGTGTGGCACCATTGCTAGCAGTACCTGAACTAGTGCAGACTGGGAAATGGGAACAGTCAGAGCAATTGTCACGGTGTGGCAAGCCTGGAACCTAGCAGAAGGAGCAGCAGAGGCTTAAATTTCCAAGATGGACCAGGAGAGGGGTTTAGATCCTTGAAACCTGTTTGTGTGACTGGACATTGAACTCTCAGGTATTTCTTTATAGAAATGGAGGCCATTTTCTGCCTTGTGTTCATGTATTTGTTGTGATCATCCTTCTCGGCCGTCCTGCCCCAGCTTCACCCTTGGAAATCGGGAGATTTGGGCATATGACCTCATGTACTAAGATGATCACATTATTCATGGTCTGTACCTGTATTTGCCATCCCATATTCTTCCATCCTGGCCCTGTTGTGCTCCGTTTTTCAGGAAAAATAGCTGTTCTGTCTAACCCATCTGGAAAAAAAATATATTATATCTTCAAAAAAAAAAAAAAAAAAGCCAGAGACACTGTTACACTGACCAGCGTAATAAAGAGGTACTTTTTACCCAAGGAAAGGAAATCTTGTTCATTTTAATTAGAAAGTATGGATAGACTGTCTCATGGATTAGGAGGGGATAAAATTAATGCAGTCTGTATCCCTAAAGCTATCTTAATCCCTTAGGGAAGAGGAAAGAGGGAGTGGGAGGGCTACAGTGCTCCCAGCAAAAGGGGTGTATTTTAAGATATATGATACTAGATATTACCCAAAGCGTAATGTAGTCATATCTGAGGGCATATGTCTGGCAGAGCTGCTGTCAGGACAACAGATCAGTTGTTAAGGCAGACAGAAACTCTTTTGATGTAATTATAGTATGAAAAGGTTGAGTATGGTCATTCTTTCATCATTGATGTCCTTTACAATTGTCTAGTTCAGTTTAGTGCAACTCTGATGGGGCAAGACATTTCTCTTGGCTTTGCCAGAACCGTAAAAGGGTCAGTCTGCAAGAATACAGCTCTCCAGCACTTCCCCTTTTCACCTGCAAAGGTCGGGTGGAGTCAGGTCAGGGAGTGAGAGGAGGCAGAAATGTATCTCTGACATGCTGTCAGGACGGTGTCGTCCTTCCTTAAAGCTGTTTGGCAAAGATGTCAGACCAGAGTGAACATACACGTTGCATTGTAGGTCACCTGTGCTTTTCCTCAGTCAGGTCAGTGCACTTACTGCTGGAGTTGGGGCTAAGCCTTCAAACTAGAAAGAAATTGTTTTTCACACCCTCTTCCAAAGGAAGGTTTGGACAAAAGAGTTCATTTTTACTGTAAATTGTGTTGTCTGATTTTACATCCTGATCTGTTGATGATTTCATCACTTGAACATCGTGATTTGTTGGTTTGATGTTAATCATGACCTTAATGTGATCATCACATTGTTCCATCTTAAATTTGCTAGGTAAAATTGTAGTATCTTAGCTCAGTGATGTGCTAATTTAAGTGCCTCTTTGTTTGCTCATCCTCTTCAAGAAAATTAATTTTAAAAAGTCAACAGAACAGGTTTCATTTTTCAAATTTTGCAGCGTGGATGTTGCATTCAGTGGGTACAAATAACCTTCAGTAAAGAAGATCGCAAGTCAGTGGTTTCTGAGACTAACTTAATACCCATATCCCTTGGCCTGACCTACTAAGAGAAAACGCATCTCTGCACCAGAAACTGTATAGTGGTACAGGGAAAATAAACCGTTCTTTTGAAGAGATGTAGCAAAGTCTCTGTACTTTCAACAGCAGCATGGTCCACTGCAAGGATTTATAGTGGTATTCCATTAATATTTGTTTTTTCCTGTAAACCAAGCTCAAGCATTTGTATGCTTATGGACAGCTCTAGGGGTTTTAAGTATTTTTTTTTCTTAAGGAGTTCACATTTATTTGTAAAAACATTGAATTTTTTGATGATCACTTTTTATACTTACGGAAAACACATGTGCTAAAATAACTTTCAGGCATTACACCAAAATACCTGTGGAGATGATGTTACTAACAGTGGCACGTTGTGTATATTTTCCACGTGAGTTTTCCACATTTGATAATTTTCATAACTTATCCTGTGTTCCTTCATATTGGTAAGTAGCTTTCTTGCAGTATGGTACCTAAAAGTAGATACAGTGCTAAAACTAGTCTGGAGCAAGGCAGAAGGATAAGGTTTTGTGCTGTATAGATTTGCCTCCTTTTGTCTTAATATATGTCATAAATGTCTTAGACATTTGCCTATTCACAACAGCGTTTTGCAGCTGACGTGCTCAGCTTGTGATCTAATCTGTGCTTATTAGAGGGCATTTTACACAAGTACAGAAGGCAAACTGAGGTGGGGGGAAGAGAATTTGCAGTATTTAGAATTTTAAGTTATTTATCCAAAGTGAAATTGTTGTACAGCAATCACTCTCCAGGACAGATTTTGAATCTGTCACTCCAACCACAAATCATACATTCACAGGAGTGGAAAATTCAAATAGGCACCTGCTGTCTAATGGAAAAAAGTTTTTCA
>NW_010097739.1:0-1622 GCF_000699245.1 Pterocles gutturalis | reverse complement strand
GCTCTAAACAACGCTGTTTGTAGCTTTTCACCAGCTTGGAGTGAATAAGCTCAAGCTCTATTAAGACTTGGCAGAATTTGAATAACTTCAAGTGGGTTAGATTTCTGTTAAACTTCATTTGAATGCTTACGCATTTTTTTCCTGCTATATTAAATAGGCCATTTAATGGATTCTGATTGGTAATGCAGCCTGAAGCCTCATTACTTGAAAGCTTTATAGCTACCAGAAGTGTGTTTTCAGGCTGTGATGGAGAAAAATGAGCTTTCTGGTTTAAGGCTGATGTTTCCAAACTGAAAGACAATTAGTTGCCTCATCTTTTTACGACAGACCTGGAATTTCAGCTCTGTGTGCCCTGAGTTGTGTTTTGTGGATAATTTAACTGTTGCAATTGATGAGATGCGGCTTTCAGTCTCCTATTGAGCACCTCCGTTTGGGCAGGACATCAAAGCCAGGCTATTTATTGGGATAAACCAGCATGTGGAAACTGTCACCCCCTCGTGTTTCTAGGGGTCTAGTTTATATTCATTCCAGCAGAAGCACTCATTGTGTCCTGTTTTCCAAGAGCCTTCTTTCATTCTTCTTTTTTCCTTTTTTTTTTTCCTGTTCTACATACTTAATATGAAAGTCATTTAAAATATGATAGTTTAGCAAAGTGGGATCATAGTGAAGGAGGATTATTTGCTACTTTCTAACCAAAAGCAGAAAGGTGCTGCAAGGAAACAAGTGAGATGTCTGCTATTCAGTGCCACAGGAGTGCTGCTTTCAGAGGAAATGCCTTCTGTTCGAAGGCACCTGGTGGTGCCCATGGTCAAGGCTGCCTCTTGGGAGGCCTGGAATGAGCAAATAAATTGCCTCGTCAGTTTAATTAACAGAACAGGTAACCATGTCAAATTAATATATTTCAAATTTTATTAGACCCATTTGAATGGGATTGCAGTGTTGAACTTTAATTGGAAATTCACTTTACAGGACAAGGAAAAACATTATTTTACCTAAATGCTCAATACTGGACAGACAGGTGGTAAAATCCTCTGAGCATCGTAGAGAGAACAGGATAAGCTTTGGAGTCTGAGAGTCTACAAACTGCCATTTGATTAGTAGATTTATAATTCAGAAATTTATATTTTTAAAAAATTGTAGAAGGATCACAAAACAGTGAAGTGATTTTTTGGAGAAAGCAATAGTTTTCAAAAAAAAAAAACAAGTTACAAGTTTTCCAAGTAGTGCTATCTTTCAGCATTCCAGATCATATTTTGAATGCAAGCTCAGTTGACTAACCTCCCTATATTCTTCATATTTTGCAAAGAACGCAGATTTTTAAAGCTTAATGTAGTTACCTTCTTTCCTGTTTGAAGTGGGTTCAGTATTCCTTTGCTTGTTTAAAAGGTTGACAGTTGTCTCTGACAAAGGGAAGTATGTGTCCAACTATTTCATCTAATCAGTCAGCATTTATCATCTCTGCTAAAGAAGAATTTAATCCCTTGAGGTGCTATTCCTAGTTCCACTACTACTGTAGTTATTACTAAAGCAAATTACTTTCTGCTGAAAAGTTCTTTGGGCAATCGAATTAACATAGATGTCTACACATTGACAAAATTCAGTCATCGAGATCAGCTGCTTAG
>NW_010097738.1:0-1047 GCF_000699245.1 Pterocles gutturalis | reverse complement strand
GGGGGGGGGGGCATCTGATACCAGGGGTTGACCTGTCAGCCCTGCCCATGGTGTCCCACCAATGTCACCCCGATGTCCCCAGGGTGCCAGATCATCCACCCCCCGCGGGATGGGGGGATCCGGTACCGGGGGCTGACCCCCGAGGAGGTCCGGAGCGTACGGTTCCTGCCCTTCGACTACGAGATCGAGTACGTGTGCCGGCCCGACCGCGAGATCGTGGGGCCCAAGGTGCGCAAGTGCCAGCGCGACGGCACCTGGACCGCCATGGGCCAGCCCAGCCGCTGCCGTGAGTGTCACCGTCCCCATCGTTGTCACCATCCCCGTCATCATCCTCATCCCCATCATCCCCATCGTCACCGTCATTGTCACCATCACCATCAGCGTGGTCACCTTTAGCACCACCATGACCACCATCATCATCCCCATTATAATGACCATCATCATCATCTCCATCTCCATTACCATGACCATCATCATCTCCATCCCCATGACCATCACCATTACCTTCATCATCAACTCCATCTCCATTACCATGACCTTCACCATGACCATCACCATCACCATCTCCACCACCATGCCCATGACCTTCACCATGACCATCACCATCTCCATCACCATGACCTTCACCATGACCATCACCATCTCCACCACCATGCCCATGACCTTCACAATGACCATCACCATCTCCATCACCATGACCATGACCTTCACCATGACCATCATCATCATCTCCATCACCATGACCATGATTGTAACCTTTATCATGACCTTCACCATGACCATCATAGTCACCATCACCATCAGCATCAGTATCTCCATGCCCTTGACCATGCCCTTGACCATGCCCATCTCCTTCCCCATGACCATCACCATCTCCACCACCACCATCACCATGACCTTCACCATGACCATCACCATCATCATCTCCACCACCATGACCATCACCATTGACCATCACCATGACCTTGACCATGGCCTTGACCTTCACCATGACCATCACCACGACCTTCACCCCACCCATCCCCACATCTCCCACCCCCTCAGCCC
>NW_010097737.1:715-1474 GCF_000699245.1 Pterocles gutturalis | reverse complement strand
CCCGGAACCCAGACCGGCACCGGCGCCGGAACCGGCTCTGACCCGTCCGGGGTCGTTCGGGAACCGGAAGTGCCCGTCAGTACTCCGTATGTCCATCTCTCTGGCCCAGAAGTCCTCCAGCACACCGGAACTGCCCGTCAGTCCTCCCGAAGTCCGACTCTATGGGCCGGTAGTCCTCCAGTACCCCGGAAGTTCCCGTCAGTCAACCGGAAGTTGCACTCTATGGCCCAGGAGTCCTCCAGGGTCCCGGAAGTACTCGTTCTCTGGGTCGTGTTTATCTCTTGTGTTTTTAGGACCTGTTTCTCTAGTCGTACGGCGTCCATTTGAGATCTTTGAGTCACTGTGTCACGCCGTTGTGGTTATTCCATTGTCCGATAGCCTCTGTAATTCCCGGAGGGACTTTGTAGGTAATTGGGCTCAAAGTAATTTCTGTCCTGGGTATTTCCAGGTGCTCCGGGTGACGCTGGCCACAACGTCCAGCATCCGACTGTGAACGAGCGGAACGCCTGGGCACTTTTGAGGAGGCTGTCATTGCGGAAGAGATTGGCGTCGGCTGGTGTGAAGATGACTGATGGCACTCTGCAGATGATGAAGAGGAACTGGGTGATGACGGCGACACCATAGTTAGCTGAGGCGGCCTTTGTCGAGGGTGGATTCAAACGCCCAGCCCTCTGACAGCTAAGTAGAGGGACCAGGCCTGGGGAAGGGCCAAGGCTGGGAATTCAGGGTGGGGTTTTCAAGTTCGGGTAGGGAAGGGGT
>NW_010097737.1:0-487 GCF_000699245.1 Pterocles gutturalis | reverse complement strand
CTCGGGTCTCGATATCGTCGCTGCTTGTTGTGCTTGAGGAGCACGGCATGCACGTGGGATGCCATCCGTAGGGACTGGAGTGCCCCTACTCGTTGGGATAGCACCAGTCCGGCGCTTCTTTTCGGGCATTCTGAGCTTGACGTGTGGATTGTTCTTGCGTCTCAGAAGTTTTGGGCTGCTCCTCCTTTGCGCCGTCGTTGCGGGCTGCGTGGGCAGCCCTGGTCTCTCGCCGTCCATTTCCAGGAACTGGCACTTGTTCCTGCCCGCATCCTTGTCTGTGTTCCTATGTCTTGACGCCAGGCTTCTCACACATCCATCATTGCGGTGTTGGCAGTAACTTCTTGTAATGGGCCGTTCCGTTTGACTCTTTGCTGGGGCTACGTAGAGCCTCCTTGCCTCGCTGTTGCGGCCCCACAGGTTTTCGACCCGACACTGTCTGTGGTGCGGGAATTGTTCCCGTTGCGGAGGGTTCTCTCTCATGTTGGAA
>NW_010097736.1:169927-212087 GCF_000699245.1 Pterocles gutturalis | reverse complement strand
CCAACCCAAACCATTCTATGATTCTACGCAAATTCTGCTAAAAAGCAATCAGGACTCAGCTAGCCTTTTGCATACAACACAAACAGTAGTCAGGATAAGTGGGCAAGGTGTGTAAGGAAACACTGCCATTGAGAAAGAAATAAAAGCACGACTCAGTTCTCCCTTGCACCATAGAGATGTTTACTGAGAATAATCTCATGGCTATAGTGGAAGAATATACAGTACACATACTGTGCACTGCAAACATCTGCACGGTGATCTCTAGATCATGCCATAAGTTCATACTCAGCTTTACTACAAACTATTTTTCTTGTTTGAACACATCCCAGAGCAAGTAGGTTATATGCATGTCAGAATCCATCATGAACATGAGGGAACAGGCTCTGTATGTTTGATAGAAGAAAAAGGGAAGGCAATACTCAGTGTATCTCAATGCAGTATGGCTGGTGCATGACAGTTTTTCATAGACCAGGAAAAGCATGTTTACATGTTTTTTATTTACCAATCCTCCTCTTTCCCCCCTGCCAGACTAGGAGTATATGGTAGAAAACCTGAAATACAAGAAAGATGACTGGAAACTGAGAGAGGAAGGGGAGCATAAGGGAGAGTCTCTCCATTGACAGCTACAATTTTTCAGCTACAGGGTAGCTCCCCACTGTTTGCCATTTGTCATTTGGAAGCACTGAACTATAGTTATCATGTGCAAGGCAAGGAAATTGCTCACTTTGTTTTTCACAGCACTACCTTGTATCAACTACTGGTGTCAAGAGCAGTTGCAAATGATTTCCTGTGAGGGACATCCTCCTTGAACAGAATGACTCAATTTTACAATGTTCTCAGAGTAATTTAGCAAGTTCCATTTAGCAGAAAGTTTTGCACTGCATGCTGCTGGTGGCTGGGAGATCTCATGGTGTGCAACAGGCAGAGAAGGATCAGAAATAGATGTCTCATCAGAACACCCAAGACTTACCCAGGTTCAGGAAAAATTTACTCTTGGTCTGAACTGGACCCTACCATTTGGGCAGTCCTGGCTTAAAGCAAGTAACAAAAATATCTGCAGATGTTGGTTTTATTGTGTTCAGGTCATCAGTGTCTAAAGCATCTACTGTGCAGAAGCAGATGCATGCAGGTTAGTATGGGTTTTTGTACACGCTGCAGGAGCTACAGCCATGTGTGTTTTTATCAGCATAAATGTTTACATGTTCTTTGTCATCTATACAGCTGGGTGGGCAGCTAGCCACAGAAAATGGTGATTCAAAGGAACAGAAACTGTATAGGAGTGAGAAGTTAGATTTGATAAAGCTTTCTTTGGTCAGGTTTCTCTTTACCACAGTGGGGTTTTTCGTCACAAAGTTCTTCAGAGAAGCCATGCCTCTGCCATTGTGCAGCAGTCTCTCAAACAAAAGCATTATTCTGATCGCAGTAGGCAGCATTTCAAATCTTTAAAATAAACATGGCTTTTTTTTATTGTTATCTGATTGTGTCATATAGATTTACGTATATACAGAGTAACGATCTTTAAAAGGCAGATATAGTGTTTGTTACCATTGAGGTACCAGATATCAGAATATTACAAATATGTGTTCCAGAATTGTTTTAAGAAACAGTCTTTTAAGAAGAGTTGCATCAAGGTAAAATGGATACCTGCAGAAGAGTGCCAGGTGAATACTCTTCTTCTTCAAGGACAAGTTTAGAGCCATACCAAAAGGCTAACGCGTAACATAGGAAAATTACAAGCCACATGTAACCAGTGAATAATCCCATTATTATTCCTTTTCGAATTCCCCAGTGCTGAGCAAACACCAGATTCTTATCATATCTGTAGAAAGAGAGAACAATAAAAGGGGATGAAATGAATTTGATAGAAAATTCAAAACAAGCAAAGACCAACAAAATGAGGTGTCTTCAATGACTGGCTGTGCTACAGGTTAACAGGGTCCACATAAGGTTGGTGCCTCTCACCCTGAAGTAAGAAACCACTGCTGAAACCAGCAATGCTCCCAGATCATGAAATCCTTGTATGTTCTACTGTAATAAGCACAAAAAATCCACACTCACTGCAGACACCCTGCCATAGGGTTTGGAGTTTTAGCAGAGTGACATGGGATTTGAGAATTTGGCCAACTATTCAGGGTGCTAGGTTCCTAGTGCCATGCTGCATTTTAAATTAATTTAAGATAAATTTGCAGCTTAACATCATCAAATCATCATGTCTTGCTGTAAGTCGTTCTCTTACTTAGCTTGAAAGTACCCAAAGTTTTCAGATGTGCTGCAAAAGTAATATAACAGACAATGTTAGGGGGAAGATTTGGTAAGTATGTTCCTACAAGTGGGAATGACTTGAAGACAATATTTCTGATGGTTTATTTCAGTGATTGACTGAATTATGAAACTGGTTCTGCATATGTAATGTTATTTGAAACCTAAATTTCTGTAAGATACATGCATATAATTCTCAAAGCTAACAGACGGCCATTGTTGTAGAATTTAGAGACTAATTGCCGTTGACTCTGAAGTGCATTACAGCATGACGCTGCTACAGGAAAAATAAATCAGAGACCTTACAATTTGTCCAAACAAACCTTTCCACTTCTTTCTTCTCCCCACCAAAAGCAGCCACTGTTCTGATGGATGAGAGCACTTCATCAGCCACAGCTCCAGCTTTTGCATAAGCCTTTAATTCTTGGCCTGTTAGTTTTGCCACAGCCTACAAAAGCATAAGAAGCATGGGTAACATCTGAACTGTAGGTGCAAAGACAGCAGTAAGCAGTGCTCAGTGCACTGTCTGCTCTGCATGAGGTCACCTCCTCCACCCCAAGCAGGCTTTTATTCAGCATGTTCTTCTGTCTTCTAGTATTAGGGCATATACCTCTGTTGCATATGTTCTGCAGAATAGTTATCCCTTTGGCCAACAGCTCTGCTCCAGGTAGCTGACAACACCTGCTTTCCCTCCTTCCCTCTCTCTGCTGCTAACTGGGCTTAAGCAGACGGCAGACTTGTCTGTTTGTGCATTGTGGGAGAAAGGAAGATCTTGATCAGCAAGAGCAGCCCTTTACCCACTGTGGCAGAGCCCAGCTTCAGGAATAAAAGGTAATGGTACTGATGGGGGAGGATGGAAACAGATGTTGCCCACCACTGTGCTTTGTTTCTTGGGCTGACAGCAAACAGGTCCCTACACAGCAGCTCAGAGCACACTGGATGCCAAAAGCTTACTTAGGCTCAAAAATGCTCAAATTAATGGAAGAAAATGTAGTCATGTACAACTCTACACAAAGACACCACATTGGCTTGGGAATGTAATATCACTAGAAATTGGCAAGTCTCATTATTTGCTTTCTCTCTTCAAATACCCTGCCCTAGACATCTATTAGCCACTTTTGGAGACAGGAAACCAGGCTAGATTGACACCTTGGGTCTGTTTTCTTTATGGTAAAAAACAAAGACTTGGGCTGGAAAAGCTCATAAGGAGGAAACACTTAACATTGGGTATGTGAAAGGAAAGAGATGGGAACAGAGAAATAAGAATAGAAAGGGGGAAAATTACAAACATAAAGGGGAGTGAGCTCAGACAGAAACTGCAAGTGAAGGAAAGAGTCATTTGGGGGTTTATATCATTCCCTGCCAGGATTCTGCTCTCCCACTTCACACTGAGTCATTATTCATGTAATCTACTTGCAGCCAGCACAAGGTGCTAAAGAAGAGCAGGAAGAGAATAAATTAGTCAGAGTTACATTAGAGGTTTGATTAGAAAAATGATAGCAAACTCTTTCCGATGTGGGAGAAGTGAGAGATCTAAAGGGCTGAATCCTACCAAAGAGCAGAATATGAGACAATGCAGAGGAGGAGCAGGAACTGCCCAGCCCTGCTGGGTGTGGGAGAGGAGGTGAGAGGGGAGAGGATCCCACAGTTTCCCTCTTCACTGTCCTTCCTCTGCACAGTGACAGGGAGTTTGTAGGGAGCAGGTGGAGGAGCAGAACGGGATCAACTGGGAAAGGACACAGCAGCTGCCAGGAGCAGGGACAGATTGACGTGAGTTTGAACAGTTGGTTTCAACTACTTTAAAGCTCCAAGACTTGATAATCTCTAAAAGCTTCTAATCTATGTAGAGAAAACAAGCCCCGTATCCAGTAACCATCTAAACCAGGTGTGTAGAAATAGAGAGAAGGTGTAGGCCAGGTTCTGATCTCAGCAACCGTAATATCCATCCACAGGACCTATCTTAGAAGCAGGACATATTATTCTGAGAATCAGAATAAATAAAGCAGGAGCAAAGCTTGCCCTCTCCCTCCCCCACCCCTGGTGCTGCCGTGACCATAATCTGCCACTCGTGACTTTTTAGGGGTGTAATAGCCTTCTCTTCCACCAATCCTCCCAGCTCTATGGGACAACCTTCCCTGCTTATCATACCTCAACACAAACCTCTCCCAATTCACTTACCAAGCCATAGACAGCCGCTCCAACCCCAAGCAGAGGGCTGACTGCAATGATAACCAAGGTCAGTTTCCAGCCACTGATAAATCCTAGTAGGAATCCACACACAAAGGTGGTTAAGCGCTGGATAAAAATTGCTACTTGGTCAGCAATAGCCTCATTAATTTTGTTAACATCACTAGAAAAAAAACAAACCAAAACAAACCGTAAGATTGCTGAGCATATCTTTCATTTGTGTTGCAGATCTTGGCCACATTTAGGTCAGTTGCTTTCCCTTCGAGAAGGGCCTTCCTCACCCCTGTTCTTTCCACCGTGACCCCTTCCAAAGACCCTGGGCTACAGTGAGAAAACCTGGTGCCTTTGAAATGGCAGGAGGCTTTTATGCATGAATACAGCAGAGAAGATCTTGTCTTTTCCCAGGAAAATTCATCCTGCCAGCAGACTCATTCACTAGCTGGTTCTTACTACTGTGCCCCTTCTGATTCAAAGAAGGGGGCAGAGACTTCACAGCTCGATGTCGCTATCTGATAATGGCAAAACAATGTAGCTGTACAGCATTTCTCCCAGCACGGGGCACTGAGAATGTACCATACCTCGTTGCTGAGGGGACAGAAAAAGGGAGGAGGGCTGTAACTCTCCTAGTTCCACCTTTCACCACCTCCTGGTTCCTCTCTACACCTTATCAGATAGTTTGCTCTCTGAATTAGAGGGTGAGTGGGAAAACTGAGGAGGGCTACTATATCACTGGAGGCAGTGGGAAAATATGATGGTTCTGTCACATGGGGGACAGTGGTGCAGCAGTTAACATCACTCGACCCCCTAAGCACCTGCAGAGTTCATTTGTTCTCTCTTATGCATTGCCAACACAGAAAAAATGTCTTAAAGCAAAACAGTCGTTATACATCTGCCACTCTCGGCTACTACCTCACCCTGAGATGAGAAGAACTGCAAACTCCTGGAATAAATAAGAGGAAGTGGCATTGAGGTTTGAAGTGCAAAGTTGTTAGCTCATTGATACACCAAGTAAAATTGCAGTCCTCTATTGAAAATATATGAGTGTTCAACTGAAGAACATGTTTATATTTCTTCTGGAGGATGTTTTTCACAGCCAGGAAGTTTTTTGTAGGCACAGGACAATGTTGTTAAAAAAACCAGGGAACTGACAAATAGATGCTCAGTTCCTATTCTTTGCCAGAGAAATTCTTCACAATGACTTACACTTGGCATTTATGCTTCATAAAAAGAACACCACAGAAAGTCATAGATAACACCGGGCAGTGAGTAAAGGCAAATAAAATCCCCTTCAACTGCAGAAAGATCTTTTGCAGATGTGACTGCTATTATGCAGGCACGACTGAGAACAGGGAGCCATCTAGAGTTGGCGTATTCACCTCGCAGCTGCCTTCAGCCTGTAAACAGGAACCAGTAAGAAAAGGAGCAAGCCTTGAACTCCGCTTTTCTCAGGGCTAAATGTTTACCCAGGATAAGAAGTTTTCTGCGTCTACCTTGGGTCCCTTTCTAAAGGTAGGTGCTCGTACCTTTAGCAGAAGATAAAGCAAGGCTCACTCTTTTCTTTTAAAAGCCAACAGGAGCAAAGTATGCCCCTAAGGTAATTTTCCATTCTGGGAAGTAAGAGAGGGTTCAAACCCACATCTCCAGCCTCAGGGGAGTGTGCACTGGCAGCCAAATTACATATCACTCTGGAAGGATTGGGCACAGGAGGAGAAGGGAAGGATAGGACAAGCTGGCAAAAAAACCCCACCACAAACCCCAAAAAAAACCCCACATTTACTGACAGAAAAGGCACAAAAAGGAAATAATTGTGGCTTAGCAGTTATGGCATTCAGTTTGAATATGGAGGAGATAATCAGCCTGATTCCTGCTCCCAGGAACACAGCAGTATTTTATATTAGAATGTGTTTGTCAAATGCCTAGCTATGGGCACTTTTTTGTGTTTGGAAGGAAGTGCAAAATGTTCTTTGTAGCATATGGTTTTTTCTAGATTACTTACTCAGAAATTCGAGTGTTCAGTTCTCCTACAGATGTACAGTCAAACCAGCCTATATCCATTCGCATTACTTTCCTGAAATAAGCTTTCCTGATTTTCTGTATCTGACGAGCTGCGGCTGTAACCCAAAAGCAGATCTGGAAAGAGCATAGTGGCTGATAAATTGCATTAAAAGGTCTTTCTACTCCCAAAGAATGGGAAAGAGCAATTTGGCTATTGATAAATTTACAAATATATTCTAGCTACACAGAGGCAATAGTTGTTTTACTCCCTTGATCATGAAATAACCCAAAAATTTTATAAAGATCAAGCATTTGTCTTAGTTCTGATAGGCTGAAAGGAGACACAAGGTAAATTACTTGTGCTGTGACATGAATGTCATATGGACAAAAAATTTTCCATCTACAGCTGTAAGTAGTATAGGGACGGCAGCCATCCTACCTCAGCAAAACTCTGGGATAGTTTTCAACAAGGAAAATGACAAGTGATTTTTGCAATTATAGAAGTATTCAAAAGCAGTGGGCCCGTTAGCAGATTATGCAGGAATCATCCAAGCTTGTGGCTCATCTCAGTCATAAGGACTGAACCATTACTACAGAGTATGTAGGGTGTGATTCTTCTGCAACACTAGTTTTACACTAGTATTACTCTGTAATATCTCTGTAATAGAAACAGAGGGCTCAACGCAGTTGAGATGCCTACTGGGAATCTGTGTGCCCTTCAGCTGTTGTTTTGGGAGGGCATGTGGATTCCATAGTAACCACACTTGAGCAATTATTTCCTGTGGTGTGAAAGGAGCAGTATGCATTCATCTCACTGGCTAAAATGTATCCATGGAGGAAGGTATGCATGCGGGAACCCTGGGAGGTCTGAGATTGCCAGAGATAGCCTATTTCAGCTGATATTCAGAATGAGAACTGAAAGTGTCTGCTCTGCACAAATGGGCAGCTGACTAAGCAGTTAAAAGAAACATAATTATTATAAACTTAATTATTTAGTGATTTAAACTTTGAAATCAAAATAGGGAATGAAATACTGACTTGGAGGTATCCTAACACAAGTACAGCACAACCAATTCCTGCATAGTAACTTGCAAACTTGGTCATTTCTTGTTCAATGTCCAGCAGCCTGAAAAAAAAAAAAAAAAAAAAAAAAAAAAAAAAAAAAAAAGAAAACAAAAAAGACATCAGCAATACTGTTCTAAGTTTCTCACAGATTTCTAATCTGGTGTTTCTTCAAGTTAGAGTCACATCAGCTGGCAAGTCAGCTTGTTTTGCTAACAGAGGCATTGTTCCCCAATGTTGAGGCTATCACTAGCAGTGGCTGGTTTGCTTGCTCTGCCTGTTACACAGGGACAGGGTGCTGGCAGGTACCAGGAAATGCTCTGCTTTCCTGGAGCAGCCCCCGCAGACTCTGAGAAACCCCACCAGACTGCATGCTCCGAAACAGCACAGGTGAAAGGGTGTCTCAGGGAAGAGATGCCCAACAAGTTTTCTTCAGATGTTGAATGCACTTGCTTTGTGCCATTATGCCAACTAATAACACTCAGGTTTAAACAGTTTTACAGAGAGATATGAGGGCTGCTAAAGTCAATTCAAGTATTACTTTGTACCGTAAGCTTGCTAATCTGAAATGATAATTTCTTTTAGCTCAAGTAGGAGTATTAAATTACTCCTAATATCAGTGAAGGGCATTGAGTTGCTGCTGTTACATTTAGATTACTTTGAAATAGGCATTTCAGGTTGTTATTGGTTATGCTTTTAGACAACTTGTTTAAAACATCATGCAGACAGCAAATTTTATTCTCTTTACCCAGAATTTGGTACACTGAAATTTTAAGGCAGAAGGGAACACTATGCACCTGACCTAATCTCTTGCAAAAAACAATCATGGAAACAACTCAGGTGCCTTACACAGATATCTAGTACCCTTTTTAATGCTTTAATGTATTCTGCCTGGTACGTAGTTTCTGCTTCAGAGGAACAGAGGTCTGTAGCAAATCCCATATTCTATCTGCTAGCCCCATCCCAGAGGGCTGGCTTGTACAGCCTGGAGCAAATAATTTGGCCCCAGTCACCTACATCTAGGAATGTGAATCACTTCCCACGTGCTCTGAATTTCAGAGAGCTTTAGACATGTAACTTTTAATTCTAATTAAATATCTAATTAAATGTCACTCAGATTAGAAAACTCTTGGAATGATGCACTGAAAAATGAACCTTAGGAGAGGTTACAGGTTCAAATTTGGCTTTGACAGATACCTGTATCTGAATTAATCATCCAGACTCTACTTATTATAGTTAATGGAAAGAAACAGACACTCTTGCAGGGCAGTTAATCTGACCAGCCTTAGACATCTCCCATAAGCTAAGATGAATTGCATTTTAGAAGTGTTCATTTATCTTCAACGACTAAGGTTTAGCTAACTTGCTCAGAAGTCACCAGGCACCTATAGTTACCTAATTCCTAACCAAAATGACCAGAAGTCATTAACTACAGTGTAAGAGAAAACAGACTAAGGAACGCAGATGGGTAGCAGATAGATCTGTTACCAGACCAATCATCATCAAAGAATATCCTTGCTGACATCAATAGCTGAAAGACCAAGACCCAAGCTGACCTTCTCTCCCTCCAGGCAATAAATCCAGCTCAGAAACAGGACCCTGTAACAAGAACCATGCCCCCTTGCTGCCTTATGGATAGAAAATTTAAAGTTTAAAGGCTGACCTGGACCTTCACTAGCAATACATTCTCTGACAAGCCATAATAACAAAGGAAAAGAAACAAATACATCTACTACTTACCCACATCTTATTGTGGTGTTCTTTTCATTCTGATGAATAGTACCATTAATCCACACTATAGTGTTATTTACACATGTCTTGCCTGGGTCTTTCAGCTCTTGCATCTCAATGTCATATTCAATAAATGTGTCTGCCATTGCACCAAGCACAATCAACACTGCTGGCTGGGCTGCTCCATGAACAATAGCACAGAAACTACCAACAGCCATCATTAAAATTTCCATAGATGAAGAAAATCGAAACTAAAGAGACAGGAAAAAAACATGGTTTCTGCTGAGAGGCTGTATCATGCTGGTTGTATACTGATAAGTCATTAATCAGGTGAATCAGATACAAAATCATTCTTTTTCAATTTCAGATTTTTCTTCAATACAATCTCTCTCTCCAATCTAATCTAACTGCACCTATGATTACAGGCTCATAAATTATTATGAACCCCTTTTCAGCTGACAGCAGAATCTGACCATGTGAATGAATGGATTCTATTATTATCATATAACATTAATAGTGCAATATACTTTAATATTATCACCATTCCAAAAAGTAGCTAAAAGATTAAGAATAGTAATTATAAGTCATATATATGGTGTGCTTTACACATTTTCTGTGGGAATGGAGGGAGAGGAAAGGGAGGAAGAAGCCTTAGGGCATTATGCAGAGCCTCTGAACAGAGCTAGCCGGTTTCTCAAAAGTCTGGGGTGCTGTGGTAGAAAGCCAACAGAACATCTCAGAGCAAGTTCATATAGTTAATATTCTAAAATGCATTGGCTGAGCTGGGCAATTGTGCATTTTCACTTAACCTAGGAGAAATGTATAGAAATATGATATAGTATGCAGTACAAAAGGACTGAACCAAGTCCTATTACCTTACATTTGCCATGGACCAAGAGCATGCACACATGCAGCTGGTGACTCAGCTAAGATACAGCGATTTAAGTTACCTTTGTCAGATTGTGTGAAGTCTGATTCTCAGGTTGAAGTCATGCGGAAATATATAGATCAAACTGTCCATATAGAATATCAGTATCAGATGCTATGTATTTTGAAATAGGAGTGTGAAGAGGAATCATAGCCTGCTGAAGAACCTGTCCAGGTTCTCTAGATGCTATAATGTGTCTAAGAGAAGAAAGATTGGGAATTTGGAGCACATATGGAAAGAGGACATCAGGGCAGAGACAAAATAAAGGGAAAAACAAGTCTGTTAAGATAAAAGGTCTTTCTACAAAAAAACACTGGAAGAAAACTATAGCACTACCATTGTTTTGCAAACCTTGCTCAAAAGAGTTCTAGAAATTCCCTTGATTAAAAAAAAAATGCAGAAAATCAGAAAATGCACGGATATGTGATATCTAATCTCTCTGCACATCTGATGCAAACAAACTCTTTTTAGCAACTGCACTTTAGGAGTTAAACATCTGTGCAAAACAGGCTACAGAATTCAAACGACTTTGCTTGACAGATATAGCCCTCTGTGTTGACCCAACTAAGAGCTGAGCTACTTAGCCAGGTAGAGTACAAGCCACATGGATGTAACTGCACTAGCCCAGTACTGCAGTCAGGGCCATATTAGTTTGGACACATTACAGGATACATGCCTAGACTACGTGCAAAACAGAAGTAATAAGACCTCTTAACTGTATGCTGCTGGGTTGGACATCCCCCCACTACATTAATCTAGACAAACCCTGTGGGATTCCAAGACCCACCAAAGGCTAGACATACCATACAGTATTGTGCATTCACAAGTTTCCATAGTTACCAAATCTTCTAATACCCATGGAGTAATTACAAGGGAGCTAAATTATCTGACAAATATCACACAGCAAATCTTTGGAAGAAATAAGAATGAACCAATGCCACCTAGAACCCTGCTGTGCATCTTCACTCTTTTTCCCTTATCTACTTTTAGGTTCAATATAATGTGTTTAATAGACAATTACGATGCAAATATTGATAATCAATACCAAGCTGACAAAATGACAAAGGGTTCTATTAAATTCCCATTGACTTTAATGGCAGGATTTAATACCAAACGGTTTAATCTGTAAAACTTTGGTTTAGTCACAGCTATTCCCCAAAACAACTGTACAGATTATTGTCACTTATTCCACAGCACAATACACATAAAATATTTATAGCCATTGCTTTCATTACCAGCTGAAAGAAGCCAACACGAATACCATTTTCTTTTTTTTCTGATGACCTTCAAGAACAGAAAACATAAAATTATAAATGTGGGTTTTAGTACATATTTTGTTCTATAGGCAAAGATAGTACACAGAATTGAATTTAACTCACTTTTGGCTTTTCTTCTCTATAAAAGGTTCTTCGTATGTACAGAAATTCCTAGCAAAAAGGAGAAGATTTTACATTAATTCTTTTATACTCTTGGTTACTTCTCTGAAATAACATTTTATTTGAGACATTTTGCCCAGAATTTTAAGAGACAAGCTGTTTCTTTCGGCTTTCTTGTGAACCAATGATTTGATGGTTCTTTTAAATTTTAGACAGGGACTAGAACCAAGGTTAGTTTAAAATGATCTGAAGGTTTATGCTTTGTTTCATAAGCAGCTCCTCAAAACACTGTTGCTATAATGTAAATTGTGGGTCCTTTGAGGTCAGTTAGAGAAAATCCTACCATCCAAATTCTTGGCTAGTCCTTTCTCTAAGACAGAGAAAGGTCCTGTTCCCATTCCCTTTTATATTGCCTGTATGTTCGTATGTCCATAGTGGCAGCAGAGTCTCCCACTCTACCATACAAATTTTTTTTTTCAGTACTCACTTTATGTGTTGCTATTCTGTATGATCAGTTAAAATCTAAAGGACTAGTTGCACCATTATGGATGGGATCCATACTATAGCAAGTAATCATCTGCTGTGTACATTCAGTGATGAATGAGTAGGGATTTTGAATTTGGATTTTTTTTTAATTAAACAAATGAATTAAAGCTATATTTGTCATGAACAGTTTTCAGAAACCAGATCTAAGAAAGCCTGAAGGAAGCTTCATATGTGTAGTAGATAGGCCCATATGTGTGTTACATGTGAAAGTCCAACAGAACTTGGGTTTCAAGATATGTGCAAGGACCACGGTAGACCTTGAATACCGGGCTGGTGCTCTCTCTAAGATGGGCAACCTGACAAAGATGAAAATTAAGAGATGCTCTTGCTTCCTCATTCTAGGAGTAGTTCTCAGACTGTGTACATTGTGTCAGAAAGAGCTGGCACAAATTACAGCACCCATTAGGACGTCCAGTCTGCTACAGAGTTGTTCCAAGATCTAGGAAGAGGGAGGCTCTTAACCCCATTCAAATCTCAGATTATAGCTGAAGGTCAAGGTTTCTAGAACTCTTTTGGTCTACCTGTGTCAGTTCTATAAAATAAGGCAGTTCAAGTCCTAGAGAACAGCTTTTCATTAAATACCATATATTCTATAAATGTATCAGTTTGATTCAATGACTTTCACTTCTTTGAATATTCCCAGAAATATTGATTGTTGCATTTGCGTACTTGACTTACTCTGATTTCTTGAAGCTCTTACCTGTTAGGGAAAATAAATGCACAATCTAGTTAATAATTATCGTTAAAGTACATAATCCTCTGTAGATATGTGAAACATAAAACCTCGAACCCCATGGGACCTGACCATTCCTGAGTTATAAGCATCTTATTCCCACTGATACATCTAGCCAGAAACATGAACTGACATGGGCCCAAAAATTCCTTGTTAAGTTTATATCAACATGCCTGCTTTCTCTTGAAGAAGTAGTCTCAAGTTCTTAATACCCCAGATGACAAAATGGTTTTCACTAAATACACTGTTCAGGACATTTGCCAAAAGTCAACTCATTTTTATTGCAAGCTGTTTGCTACTGTTCAGCTAGTTCTCTTGGACACTGTCTCACCAAGGAATACTACTCTGTGGTAGTGGCAGTCCATTCATACTCCCTGAAAGGAGGAGCAGTAGCTCTTCACTCTTCCCTTCCAACAACTTAGAGACTGCAAATCCTGTGGAAGAGGGGCAGCTGTGTCCCTGGGGGTGAGATGAACTTGTCAAACTGAAGCCGGTTCTTGTGATACTCTCTAAGGAACCACAGCTTAGAGAAATGGAATTATGCTACAATATATAATTATGCTGTAGGGCAACTCCATAGTCCCCAGAACAGGTCTGAACTTAGCTCCCTTTCAAGAGATGCTGCTAGAGATGTCATACCTAAAGCACAGCTTGTGTTGGCAGGGGCCCCAAAGAAGCATCATCATAAGGGCTGATGTAGAAAATATTAGCTGTACATCACTTGAGGTGACAATGAATAAAGAGCTGGTTTTATGCAGACAGCATGGTTTGGATAATCTAAGGGGACTGGGCATATGCACCTTGCTTGTTTATGATGAACTTGGCAGCTCAGCGTCCGGTTCAGAACCATGGTATGCTTCTCAAGCAGTGCCTTCCTTTCGTCACATCTAGTGGCACAGCACTGAGCATGCACAGGCCTGTCTCACAGAGCAAACACAGGGGAACTTTGCATCACAATTCGCAGAGGGTGCAAAGAAGTCACTGCAACCCCAAATTTTGCCTTTATCATTTTCCTAGCCAAGGGAAGAAGCTTCTCCACTATCTCCAGGGCTTTGCATTTCCCAAGGCAATAATGTTAGAAGGAAGCAGTCTGAGTTTGGGACTGAGGGAACAGCTGATTACATCTCCTTTTGGGGGTTAATGACTCTACTGGTTTTATTCTGCTCTGTTTGTTACTTGGGGATAGTAAAACAAAAGATAAGGACATATGTGTATCCTGGGAATCCCAGAAATTTTACAGGAAGGTTCTAATTTGTGAAATTATTATTACAAAGAAACATTTGGTGTTAGGCAAGAGCCGGTTGTGAAGGAAGAATAAACATCTGTTTGCAGTTTTTTGAAGTTTGGCAGCTGATAACAGCTATAATGGTTTGAAGCCATTCCTAAAAGATTCTCTAGGGTTTACTGGAAAAGTTAAGGTTTAGAGAAAGCTTCCTCTGCAGGGTGGTAATGCAAAGTGTTTTGCAAAAAAAAAAAGCAACAACAACAACCAAAAAAAAAAAACCACCAGCCCAAAAACCAAGGATTTGGTTACTGGGAGGAAAATAGGAGGAACAAGAGAGTCTGGTGAAATAGCTTTCTGAATCATATCAGTTCAGAGAGCAAAATAAGCATTCTCCAAAGGTGAAGAAACCCTAATCTATGAACTTGAAGAGGGAAATTATTATATTGATGCTATTCAAGAGTGTGAGGAACTGTGGGCCAGCTCTTGTGGGCCAGCAGATTTTAAGTGGGAGGAGAATTTGGAATTACGTTACCTACGCTTAATTTGAAAGAAAAAAGCAGATGAGTCACAGTTCACACTGCTACAACTGAAAAAGTAGAAAAAGAGGACAGAACATTATTTTTATAGAAAAGAAAAGAATGGATGGAAGATGAAAGAATTAATTAACCCTAAAGAAAAAAGCTATAGTAATCTTCGAATGCTCAAAAATTTTTGAAAGAGGAATTAAGGCGTTTAAGAAAAAAATTTTACCATTTGAAAAAAGCACAGAATCAAGGAAAAGCTGAAGAACTTTGCCAAGAATCTGATTTTTTACTGGTATTGTGAGAACACAGTAAAAGTTAAGCCTGAGGAAATCTGGTATTTGATTCAAGTGATGAAAAAATTGTACTCAAAAGGCTCCCAACTAAAGCTGGCTCTTGACTACACCTACAGACATGGTGTTCAGGGGTTGATCCAGAGAGGGCTAATTCTTACTAGTATGTACAAAGGGTGGTTATTGAAACAAACCTCACTGGTGATTACAGAGCAGAAGTGACCAATCAGCAGAATGCCATTAAGGTTTTAAAGCAATGATGTTTGCTTTGGGAAAGGTGCTCTAGCAGTTCAACAAACTGTTCACTATATTAACTAGAAAATACAGTGCATTACCAAGGAAACTGAGAAACCAAGGCAAACTCACTTGATAGGCTAAAAAAATTACCCAACTGTGAAAAGATAGCCTTGGTCCCAATAGAAAGTCTTTTGCTAAAATCCCATAACAAGTAAAAACTACAAGGATGTAAGACAAACAAGCAGGCAAAATACAACCGCCCAAACCAGTTAGATAAATCTGAACAATCAGGGAGTTCTAAGTCACTGGCTGGAAGAGACAGTTTTCTGTCCCAGAAGGATATACCCCTTTACTTATTCACTCCCTTTTCTCGTCATTCCTCCCCCTGCCCACCAATATTAGAGCCCACAATGCCCCATGCATTGAAACTGACTTTACTCAGCAGCCTGAGTTTTAAAAACAAAACACAGCAGGGGAGGGATGAGATCTGTGCTGCTTCAGCGTGCAGATGGCTCCTCATGCCAGTAGTATGCAGAGCAGTGTGCTGGGGTAGCAATATTCGGGGGAGAGAGCAGACATTTGGAAAATGTTCACATTGGTTTCTTTCACAGTCACAGAGCTGAGGTTGCTGCTGCTGTGTTGCGGACTTTAAAATCAGCTGCAAAATCTAGCGTGCCAGCTTTGATTTTAAGACCACATTCAAGCTATTCAGAGAATAATTTCCTACACTGTCTTCTTACCAGCTGTAACAATAGATTGGAAGTTCGTAACAGAAATAGACCTTTGAATCTGTTGAACAGGAGATCATCTAGTTTAGGAGAATAATTCAAACATAATGAAAGAGATGTGATGAGAATGGTTAAAACCAAAAGAATTATCTGGCTAACACAGAGAGACAGAAGGTGGGAACGTAACACCTTCTGCACATGAAGCTCTTATTCAGTTTCTAATGCCAGAGCAAAAAAAGCACATGTACTAATGTGCACTAATGTGCACTAATGTACATTTCTAATGGAAGAGCTGCTTTTATGTTTGCAGATATCAGTCAACCTCTACAAGATAACCACAATCAAGGCTTAGTCCAAGCTCAGACTGAATATTCCAGATACATTCAAACTCTACTGTTATGCCCACAGTCCTATAAAAAACATCCTGTTACAGATAAAAATTGGACAGAAATCCCAAACCGAACCAATGAATGATACTACATTTGAAATAGAGGCTTAGCATCAACCAGCAACTACTAAGTTTTTAAAATAACAAGACACGACAGATCAAGTTATAGCTGGGACACTGTGCAAGTTATAGCTGGGACACTGTGCTGCTATGTAGCAGGGAGAAAGGCTTGAGGAGCACTCTTTTATTAAAAATCAGTCATAAGGTCTTGAAAAAGTTTGATTAATTTCTGAAATTTAATGATACACATAGTTATGTGAAGAATTTTGCTGAATGCACAAGTTTTAACAAAAAGTAGAGGTATGGTTCCCATGGAACGAAAGAGGCTGAGGCTGGACTGCCTTAAACTTGAGCTATTGTCTAGGTAGGAGAAAAAATATTCACTATAACTCAGTCTAGGATGCTTTGTTTTGATTTCTTCTTGTTCGTAAAAAATAGTTTCAAGAGAAAAGGACTGTCTGTCAACATGAGTCTTGAGTTTTCTGGAGGCAATCTGTCATAAAGTATTTCAAGTGAAATAAAACTGCACAGCCTTTGTCACTATCCAGCTTGATTGTTCTAACAATACGTCTGATGAATTAAAAGAAAAAAAAAGAGAACCCAAAATGAAAATGTGTCCCTCCTTCTCAATCTGTGTTTTGTTCAGAGCCCATCTGAAAGCACCTATTTTTGTGATGAAGCAGGTGAAATTGGGAGTGGATGCCACATTTGTAAATCCCAATACGGCCCATGTTTAGAACACATGCGTGGTCTGAAGCATTTCGTTAGGTCCTAGTTGAATATTTTTAATAGAAGCTTAAACAATTCCATGATTAGGCCACAGCTGTCAGGGAATTTGAAAATACAAAATGTATGTATACTTGGGAAATCTGATGATATCTGAGAGCTGGAATCCTTTTGTGAACCCTTTTTACTGTATGGGAGGAGCAAGTACAAATGTACATTGCATTGTATTGCAATTTATCTTCCAGTATGTGGTGCTGTTTTGCTTTCCTTTGTACCTTATATTCAGTATAAATAGTTAATGCCTCTCTCTTTGTCTCCTTTTCTCAAGTCTTATAAACAGAACTGAAAATACATAGCAATTTCTCTTCATTTTTCTCCTCCTTGACTCCTGCTGCATTTGGGTTGTCAAACTGGAAAAAATGCACATTGCAAAGGAAAAATGGAAGAGGAAAAGCTCTGATAAGGAGAAGGAATGCAGATCTTTGCACAGCAGTAGCTCATAAGAATTCTGCCTAATATGACTACAGATACATGTGTTTGTTGAAAGCAGCTCTAGAAACTATGGAAGACAGAACTTTTAAATTTTTTTCCCGGTGAAGGCCCTTTACTTATACACCAGAGTGCCCAGTATAAAAACCTAGGTCGATACCATGAACGTGTAGGCTGATAAGTAAAAATTGTCCCTGAATAGGAATTGTTATATGTAGTTTTTACAGAAAAGTTGTTTTGCAGGCAGCCGATCCATAACAGCAGTTACCACATAACTGTACATTTATTCCACAGACTATTTGCTTTTCATGCTGTAGACTATTTGCTCCACACAGAACACCCACCACCTATTTTACATGCTTTATAAAATCAGGAGCTGACTGAAAAAAAAAAAAAAGTGTTACACTTGCCATCCAGGTCAAAAGCATAGTTATCCTCTCCCAATCTCTTGATGCTACGCAGAACAACAGGGTCAGACATGATGATTAGTTTCTTTAGAAGTCCTAAAGTGTTGGGGGGAAAAAGAGAGAGTATCAGCATACGTTTGTCTTTGAACGTTATGACAATATTATGTTAAACTCAGCCTTACCTCAGTTTTGCCCTCATTATCCCAGGGCAATGCAACTGATTACAGCACAGGTTATAGCAGACTAGATGCCCTGGACACAGTGAAGCTACAGAGTAGAAAAACACCTCAGAGAAGCATATCCTACTCACCCCAATGTGCAAGGCCTTCGAAAGGCTTCAGTACCTCCTGCCTCAAGTGAGGGCTGCGCCACGGGCCTTTGCAGCCCTCTGCAAACAGCCCTGTCCCCATTAATAGCCATATTAAAATAAACTACTGCTTTTGTGCTGATGCACCTGCAGGTTTGCAACCTGGGATATTAATATGAGAGACCGGGCCTCAGTGATGAGGGAGCGCCAGGCAGGAGAGCCTGCCCCTGCCTTGTCCCATCCCAGCCAGCAGCAGCCAGCAGGACCATGACAAGGGGACAACTGGGGGACAAGAGGCGTGGCCAGTGGGGGGGATCCCAGGGCCACACTGACATCTGCATCATCACTGCCACCAGCTGCACTCCCAGCTGGGCTGAGTTACCTGCCAGACCTGCTCCTCTGGAGAGGCATAAACCTGACCGCTCACACTGATGTGCCAAGCAGATGTTGTACATGGGCAGAAGTAACGAGACAGAGTTAACACTTATTTGTTGTTAGCAGAACCCAAAAGCACTTTCATAAGGCAAAATCTGCCGGTAGTGCTGCTTTAGTCCAGGCAGACCGAGTATCCAAGACGGCAGCTGGGGAAAAGTGGTGCAGAAGCCCGCCCCGAAACATGCCCTTTCATAACCAGTCATCCACACGTTTGTTTAATGTAACGTATCCCAAAGCATAGTTACAATACCTTATTCCAGTCATTAAACAGCAACATTTTTATGTTTATACCACTTCTGTAAAAACCTCTCATAACCTCTCATGTTGAGCATATTACAACACATTCAGATTATCAAAGCTTTAACATATTTTACACAAATAATACAAGTCTTCTGTGTAAAAGACACAGTTCCACAGATTATTTGAGTTACACCACCTGACTTCCTAGGCAGCTGAGTTTTTACCCATTTAGTCCTCTAAAGCAACCACTTATTTTCTGCTAATAGTATTAAAATCACCGATGCCCTTCACATTGGCAGCAGCTGTGTGATTAGCCACAGGGCGCAGTTCCCTACAGGTGGGAAGCGCTGAGAAGAAGCTTTGCTGTGAAGTTACCAGAGGATGAAGGAAAGACACCCAATTCCTAGACTGAAATGGAGCAACATAATGGGAGCCAGTCCAGTGGTCCAGGGTGCATGTGTGACTTTTAATAAACTCACTTCCCATAAAATCCCAACCTTTCATTTTTGTTGCTTTTCCCTCCGAGCTGGCTTTCAGGAAGTGCTGACTCCCAACCAAACCCTTCTCTTTTTTATCCTCTTCTCCTGAATTTTATGTGCACATCTCTTGGCACATCACTGAATCATTGGTAAGTCAGGCTGGAAAGACCAAAGTCTCTTGATTAACTCTAAGCATCCAAGGCAAAGTTCAATTATTTGTGTTTCATTTTAACTGATGTTTATCAAAGATGCCTGGAGAACTCCCCAGGCAATTAGTGCTTCACTACCCTTATTGCTTAAGTATTTTTTTCCTAATATCTAATTCTGTCACCCTCACTGTAAAGAAGTTTTTTCTCATATTCAAGTGGAACCTCCTATGTTCCAGCTTGAACCCATTGCCCCTTGTCCTATCACTGGATGTCACAGAGAAGAGCCTGGCTCCATCCTCCTGACACTCACCCTTTACATATTTATAACCATTGATTAGGTCACCCCTCAGTCTCCTCTTTTCCAGGCTAAAGAGACCCAGCTCCCTCAGCCTTTCCTCATAAGGGAGATGCTCCATTCCCTTAATCATCTTTGTGGCTCTGCGCTGGACTCTCTCCAGCAGTTCCTTGTCCCTCTTGAACTGAGGGGCCCAGAAGTGGACACAATATTCACAACTTCACAGAAGTATAAACCAATTTAAATTAAGTGATATAAACCATTTGACCAACACTGCTGAATGTGGCTCCCAGTGAAAAGATATGAAGTGGTTAAAAAACCACCCCCACTGCATTTCTGCTTCAGAAAGATGAAGAATAATGTCATATTGTAAATTGATGAAGGCGGCAAAAGTAAAGCAAAGCAAAGTCACTCTCTGCGTGTCCTCTTTTCACCTATTTATTATTTCACTTTGCAATCATAACATCTATACAAAATTTTGTAATGGAACACTGTAAAAATCAATCTGTCCTTTAAATGCCAGTATGGAACATCATGCTGTGAAATCTCATTTCAGTGCTTGCTCTGACACTGTATTTTAACACTATGAAATGTATTTTACAACTGTTCTTTTTAAGCCTGAATGCTGGTGCAGTTTTAAATAATAGGAAAAGTGGGAAAAAAACCCCACTGCTTGATAGACTTGAATAAGGGTTCTAGTTACAAACACTCTCTAGAGCTAAACTTTCTGGAGTGATATCTCTTTTCCAATAAGATTGTGATTGTCCCACATTTTTTAAAGGAAACACATTTTCCTATATTTTCTAAAGCTCAACACATCAAATACTATCCCCATACTATGCTGTCCAGCAGGCATCATTCATTAGCTGATTTAAACAGATTAGTATAGCAGATTAGCATGCTGTATTAGAATATCAAAATAACCTTCCTCAGGGTTTGAACGTTTAACTGGGGATCACTTACAACATCTTACAATACTGTTGCTGATGTCTGCATTAAAAATGATTTAGATAATAGAAATCAGAGATAATAGAAGGCATTAGATCAACCCATCTATCCCTGTGTGTGTAAAATACAAACTAGGAGCAGAGAATAAGCAGAGAACTCAGAAACTGCACTAAAGTGAAACAGCATTTTACTCTAGCCAATTAAGGTATGGCTGTTGTATTTTTGATAAACAAAAATCATTAAGGAAGTCAAAATCCAGATTTAAACAAGTAATACTTGGAAAATGCTAACAAAGGAACGTACCCTATAGAATGAAGTAACATTAGGACCTGATCCAAAGCCCCTTGAAATCTTTTCCAAATCACATCTTTATTCAGATCAGTTCTTTATTTAATATAAAGGGGGGGAAGGAGGGGGGGTTCCCACCCCCAATTAAAATTGGCCCTGAAGGCACTATCCTTCCTTTTTCTTTAAAACTAGGTTCCTCAGATATTAATGATAGCATACATGCAGGAAGACATTTTTCTTCAAAATAGAACTTGAATGCCTTGTTCTTCAAACAGTTCCATTCAAAAAAACAAACCAAAACAAAAACCAAACCACTAACTGTGCAAAGGAAATTTAGCATTTAGCTTAAATTTTTCTGAAGGAAAAATACAGGTACCTTTCAGTTCATGAGGTTTCATCAGTTAACTCTTCAAATTAAACATGATGGATCTGTTACTCACCCCTGGCTGTGAAAAATCATGTATTGTAGAAAAAGTTGCAAGGATCCTACTCAACTAGTCAGTGAAGCACCCAACCATTTCCCATCATGTTTTCATTATTCTAACCCATTTGTCAAAACCGAATCTTTAAATTGGGCATTGGCTATTTGCACCTGGGTCAATAACCATGAGGTTACAACGGTTACAGTTCATTGACATCTAATGGAGGGTTTAAATTTGACTAATGTAATCTCACAACATAAAGTCAGGGCACTTGGAAAGCAATTATACACAAGGAGAGCAGACAGTTCTCTGTAAAAATAAAAACTCAAATGTATAGGAAGAGATTATTATAGCATTATAGCATTATTTTGTCAGCATTACTATAGAATTACTTTATTAGCCATGCAATAATTCAGTGTACACTAGTGTCCCTGCAGTAAATAGCAACATCAGCTGAATAATATGAAAATTGGTTCAGAGATTAAGCTAAATTCAGATTAAAAACTTGCTCGAAAGCTTTGTTTTCTAACCCATACCTTGTCCCTCTCCCCATGGCTCCTAATATTTTACCATTCCTCTTTTAAAATCAAGATTTTGCCACCGGGAAGCTCCTGAGTAGTAGTGAATTCTTATTGGAGATGAGCCCTCCACGGATTTTTCAATCAAGGACATTGGTGAGGACAATGCTACGACTTCAGCCAATGTCACCACAGAGTTTAGACGGAAATGGCAAACATGGTTTAAATCCCCTCTGAAATCAGTTCTCACTACAGAGAGCCCTGACTGATAGGACAAGATAGAAAGGAAATACCTTATCTAAGTGACTGTAAGCTCTCCTCAGGTCTTCTGTGCTCTCAAATTTTCCATGACAAAGCCTCATGCACAAAAGTGCATCACAATTAAATGTAGCTAACCAGAACTCCATTTTTGTTGTTTAGCATCATTACTGTGTTCACAGTAACAGCATAACCAAATACGAACCTGGCGTCTTCTCCTATTTCCTTAACAAAAAGTCTACAGCTATACTGATATACACAGCATTGCTTTGAGAATAACACTATCTGAGATAATGTCACAGTGCTAATCATCTTCTCCACCACATCACAGAGCCAGAGAAAAAAAACACTTGTGGTGTAGGGCACAGGAGTGGAAAGGCTGGGAAAAAAATTATACGGTGGAACAGAACTCTGCTTTGCTTTATTCTCCCCTGACAACTTCTTCAGGAGCAATGTGGCCAAAGGTCATTCAATGCCTTTGCTTTTCAAGGTACTCAGGCAGAGCTCACACTTATCATGCACAGAGGTCCAGCATCTCCAAACAAAGCTTGGCTTGCCAGAGACAAAATATAGTTTTAGTTTTACACAAATTACTTCAGTCTTTTCACTTAAAGACTTTGCTCATGTAAGCATTTGGAAAGTGTGCCAGGACCTGTTTCAGACTGCTAATGAAGTAGATTGAGGCAGTGATGAATTGGAGCTGAGGGCACAGACTACCCAAACATTTTTGAAGGGCTCTGGTCCCTTCTAAACCTCCACTTCTCTCATCTTACCCTTACAAAAAAAAAATCTCTGTGCTGAGAAATCATCTGTCTGTGTAGAGAGAAGCAGAGAACATAAAGCACTCAGCTTTTGTCCTGCTCCCACAGAGTCACCTTCCCCTTTTAAAGCTGCTAAAACTAGAACTAGCCAAATCCACTCCATCTCCTTAAGCTCTCCTGTACTTTGTTTCCTTCCGATGTCCTGGGAAGGAAAAAAAATCAGTTTCTGTTGCTAGAGTTAGCACTCCAGTGAACGAAGAATTAGTCACTGAACTAAAATAACAGAGAGCAGGACTTCAGTAAATCCAGGAGACTGAGGACAGATGCTCCCATCCCTGAATTCTTGTGGAGGACTCATGCAAAATCTCTGAATTTTGGTAGGCTATAAATACTATTTAGTTCATGAAAGATGAGCAATACTGTCAGGATAATTCTTCTCAGTCATAGTCTGAGTTGATGGGAAACATTTTGCTTACAGCTCATGTCATTTTAAAACCTCTTTGCACAGGAAGAAAAAGATCACAATTTGTTGAGCCAAATGTGGTAAAATAACTGCTTCTTCCCTCAATTTGAGTAGCTGTTTATTCCAGCATATTACCACTCCAAATGAAGTTATCCTCTCTTCTCTGGATTTTTTTCCAACAGTTCATAAGAGGAAATTAATAAAAATTATTCTTAGTTATTCCCATACAGATAATTCCTCAGTAAGAAATTAAAGCCTATGCACTCTTTTGGCACAGGACTCCTCAGCTCTATAACCTATAGATCTTTATTCCAATATTGGCAAAAGCTAGTAGCAGCAATCAAATAAAATGCTTCCAAAGCTTCCTAAAGATAGCTAGAAATTTAGTACTGACTGCTCACAGCTATGGAGGAGTAGGTGGCCACAGTTTTCCACCAGGTGAATAGAAGCAGTCTGACACTGCAGGCTGGGACGCCAGATGAGCAGCTTGATTCCGTGTTTTGTGCTAAAGTCTTCATGCAAGTACAGCAGTCTGGATTCTCTTGCCTGACAGAAGGCATTGAGTAGACAGCTCTTATGCTTCATTAATTGATTTTTTAACCATTCATAGACAAATTTATTTCTGTAGCTAGCATACAGTGGTTGCAGGGCCAACTGGATTTTTCACTTGAGCATAATCCCCATCTTACTTGTGCCACTTACAGTGATAGCACCTCAAGAGTGTCAGATGTGTAAGGAAAATCTCAATATTGTTGTACAATTCTGCTTCTGCATGGTTCTTTATCTTCCTGTCCTCTTATCCGTGGAAAACAAAGGAAAACACTTTGTTAGGTTCTTTATTTCTCATGGTTTTTGAAAATATTTTTTGTTATTTTGCTCCACATGCAGATAAATAGTATGAAGGTGAAAGTAAAGTGAATTCTAAATAAAAGCAAGTTACAGCTCCCATTTGGTACCCTGATTTAAGGTCAGGGACATTTGAAATAAAGTAGATACAGTTTGCAATGTGAATTATTAGGCAGATGACTTCCACATCTGTTCTCAGAGTATCACCTGTAAAACGCTATTTATTAAATTCATTTTTTTTAAATGTATCACAGGTATAAACTTATCTAAAGGACAAAACCAACAAAACTGGGCTGGAAGAGAACAAGCTCCTCTGCAAGACTCCTGTCTGGGCAGATTCCAGAGGAGGGGGAAGCTGCAGGAAAGATCAGTACACACACACAGTTGTTCAGGTTGGCAAGTACCGACACGCTGTGTCTTCATTCTTTTCTTGGCACCACAGAAGCTCTACAAACATGACTTAGTATTCACTTCATACAATGAAAAGTGAAGTTTACACTGAGCTTACGGATTTGTGACTTATGCTATTAAAAAATGAATTATGTCAATCCCATGAGGTGCATATGTACATTATTTCCTTCAATGCAGCATGACTTTTGAAAAAGTTACTGTCCTTTCCAAAGGTCTTTAGCAAGTGTTCTACATGGAAACCTCCTTTTTGCACCTAAGAGCAATGCTTCCTCTTTTGATGGCTGGGTTTTATCATTTTTGCTGCAAGCAAAAAGCTGTTCATTGATAAGTCAATTTACTTTTTTTTTTTTCCCATCAAACTACATTTCTTCATACTGAAATGGGGAATAGCAGATACTTTCCTTACAGTGAAATAAGGAAAGTACCTCTGGGCACAGAGGGGATGTTTCTGTGATTTTGTCTCATGGAAAGTAAAAAGTGCAAATCGGTGAGTTTTGGGAATGGATACCTTGAGGTGGGAGGCTAGCACAAAGAAAGAAAGAAACTTATTTATTCTCCCACATACTAAATCACATCAGAGACACTAAGTCATAGTATATTTATTTCTTGGTCACAAAAATATGCTATACTGAAACTGTAAAATACTGTCTGGAGTGGGTCCAGCAGGGAGGCTGGGAGGTAGGCAGCAAGGCACTTGCCTCTCGTTACTTGCCTTGTTTCTATAGTTGGAATCTCCCCATCTGCTCCTGGAAAGTACCAGAAGCAGGACATGCACTCACTTCTGTTGATTCCACCCAAGTGCAGCAGTCAGTAAGGATTTTTTCTCCATTCCAAACACCTGTGCAAATAAAAATACCAGAGATAGTAACACTTCTAAAAACCAAAACCAAAAAATAAATTGTAAATTTTAAATGCAAACTTTTTTATCAAAAAATTCTTTCAAAAAGACATCTCTGAGAGTGCCTGCCCCACCCCCTGGGCAACCAGCCCCTTGGTCACCTTGCCTGTTCTGTCAGAAGGTGGCAGGTCCACATGAGCCTGCCTGTCCCCTGCACCTCCGCTTTCCCAACCACTCTCGAATCTGCCACTCAGACACCTTTGGGGCTCTTACCACTCTCCCTCCTGGAAACTAGAGAAAAACACATTTTTTCTTGATGAGTCCTTTGGATTTTTTCCATTTTTGGTTTGTGGCCCCTATAAAAAATTGGAGGTAGATCAGGTGAATGTGGGCAGGCGCTGGACCTGTCAGTCTCCCTGGCAGGCTGGAGTTGGAAACACAGCCTGTACAAAGCACTCTAACTGAAAAACTTGCAATTTCAGCACTTTATTACTTTGATATAAAGTTCCACTGACCCATTGATTAAAGATCACAGGGACCAGAAACTCACACTGATCGTCCAAGTCCCATGTTTGTAGACATGCCTGTTGTCATGGCAAAAACAGGCCTTTTCCCTCAGTCTAGCTAAATTGGATTTTACTTATTGACCAGATGACAGATCAGGCCAAAACTCTGTTTTGTTTCTGTTAATATACTAGTTATACTTTATATCTCCTTTATAATTGACATAGAGTGTAATGAAACACAGTTCTGTCTCCTCTTTCTCTAGAAGGATTCTCCTCAAACCTTCTCCATCCCTCGCCCCTTGGTTTGCCGCGGTGGCCAGATCCTGCACAGACTTTAGCACACGAGGTGCAGTGATCTGGCCGAGGTCCAGGTGCAGGGAGGTGTGGGAGGGCAGGGGTGGCAGGGAAACAGTGCCTCCGCACCCAGGAGGGCAGGTCTCCAAGCGGGCGTGGGGAGCAAGCTTGGCCCTGGCTCTGATGTGTAGCAGCCAGGGACTGCCCAGACTGTTCTTGAGTGGCAGGCTAAGGAATATGGCAACTCCAGGCACAGCAAGGGATACTATAAAGAGAACGGCAATTTTAATAAGGGTCACAGGAGAAGGAAAGCCAGCTGCTGTGCTGAGTCTGCTGTGCGTGCGTGCATACGTCAAGACAAAAATTTCCTTGTCTTTAGAAAGGAACCATGAAATACTACATGGGGAGGGCAGTCACCTAATCACTTCTTCATACTTTCTTCACTACTGAGGCTGCAGAGGAAGTTAAGCAACAAAAACTAGCATCCCTGCATTGCAACTTTTTCAACACCCTGGGTAACTTCCAGCCAGCACAGGAAGCTGCATTTCACCAGTATACATATTTATGTAAACAAGTACCATGAGTGGCCACAGGGCCTGCAATGAAAATAGAGATATATTGAACCTACTGTGTCAGAGCAGGAAGCAGTTCTTCATGGGGAAAATAAATGCGGTGTTCCTGTTCCTATTATGATGCTTTTAAATTAAGTTTTGCCAGAGAAGAATTTGGCTATAGTAAATACAACTTCATTGCAACTGGCCCTGCAGAGATAGAGTGTCTGTAAACAATCCCTTAAAAGAGCTGTACTCCTTTTTAGAATTTTTTTTTTTAGTCTTTTAGTCGATTGCATTAGGCATCTCCTGTTTTCCAGGCCACAAGTCCTCATGAAGAAGTATAACCGAACTGTTTCCTCTGAGCAGAATTTCATCCACAATCAAGAGTTACATATAAGCTCACTATTAAGTCAACAGGAGTATAATCCCAGGTATGCAGGCTCTTCCCAAACATATTTTGCAGTATTGATGTTGTCACACTGCCTGAGCTTCACCCCAGCACGTGAAGTGCTCCAAACTGCACCCTGCTTCCTGTGCTCAGGGACCACATGCACACTCCCACAGCCTAGCTGCTGGGAATTTATTTCTTGAGAGACAAAGTGGCAGTACTTGCTACCCTCTTTCTTGAGAGTCCAGCACTGACAACCAAAGGTTTTAGTAAAATAAAGTAAATCATTTTTCCTGGCTAGCATTGCTTGAGTATGCACAGTAACGAGAAAGGTTCTGGATCCTGCTGATCTTGCTTGACCTTTTGTTATCAGCTGGCCCCAGTCTTACTTACTTAATTTTCTATGAACTGACACTAGGTTCAGACATTTCTGTTGGTTTCCACGCAAATATTTCATTTTTGCTGCTCTTTTCTAGTCAGCATTTCTCCCAGACATGTTCAATGGGAGCTAACTGCCTGTCAGCAGTTACCTAGTATGCATTATTCTTTGCAACCTTATTACAATGTATCTCCAGTTCTCATGTTGATTGACTGCTTTAGTACAAGGAGGCCACTGCTCTGAATTGCACCTGCTTCTCTGAATAGTCACAGTTAGCCAACTCAAGAAAAAGATAAAAAACCCAACTAACAGACAATTCCTTAAAAACTATCAGCTTTTTTTTTTTTTTTTTTTTTTCAGGAGAATGTCTCCATAAGACTTCGGTAAAAATGCTTTTCTATCTATTACTCTTCCTTGGCATTGTCACTCTGTGGTGGCATTGGAGGGCAAGAGACAGGATGAAGGTTACAAATCTCCCAGGAAAATATATATTCATCACTGGATGTGACACAGGATTTGGAAATATGGCAGCAAAGATTTTTGATAAAAAGATATTCCATGTTTTTGCCAGCTGTCTGACTGAAACAGGAGACAAAGAGCTAAAAGCTGTGACCTTGAAGCAGCTTCAGACAGTACTGCTAGATGTGAGAGATTCAGACAGAGTTAAGAAAGTGGCTGCACGGGTTAAAGCTGAAGTTCAGTCAGAAGGTGAGTGCCAGGATATGTGCCTTAAAAAAAAAAAATAACCAAAACCAAGGGAGTTCTCCTAAAAATACCATGCTATGTTCACAGCTCAATTTCATTGAGATTTCTTGTTACCTTCCAGAAACATGGAAGAAGATCTCACTAGAGGTATGTTTTATACATCTAGTTAGTGGTAGGTAAATATTTGGGAATGTGCTCAAAAAGTCAGGCTCATCGATACATTGTTGTCAGAACAGGAATCCAGTTCCTGGAACCTTCCTTGGGACTGTTTGCACTCACACGCATATCTGCATTATGGCACGAGTGCTCGGCCCCTCCCATGCTGTGTTACCTGGCTAGGGAACAAATTAAATAAATTCCACTTAACAAGCGTAATTAAAAATGGAATACGTGCAAAAGCAAAATTTATCTGTGAACTCTATTGAATACATCTGAATATAACTCTTTTAGAATATCACTTGCAGACCATCTGAAAACAGAAAAATCTCATATTTCTGACCCAAGAAGTTGTGCAAGACAAGATGCTGCTGCCGTTACTGATGCTAATTGATTTCATTAGGAATGGCATTGCAGTAGAGTTTTCAAAGGCCCAAGATCCTGTGGGCTGGATTCTGGTAACTCTGAATCTTAAATCTGCTCTATTATGATGTGTCACAGTACCAATTATACTTAATGCAAAATTCCAATCTCCATTTGACCTTTTGTCTCTTCATAAAAGTGCTTATAAGTTGCCAAGTTCCTTTTATTTGAAACTGTGCTTGGTGTCAGGCCAAAAGTGAATTTTTTCCCCAAGAAAAACTATGAGTAAGGTCAGACCAGCAAAAATATTCATTCACACAACTCTTAACAGCTGATACAAGAAAAGAACTGGTTTTGCATTTTTCTATTTTCCCCTCCCACTTCTGAGGGCTCAGAAATGTCTTTCAAATCAATCTAGTGTTTTTCCCTGCCTCCACCTCATTTTTTGGAGCTGGCTGACCAGGTCTATTTCTTAAACATTTCCTGTCACCCAATATAGTTGTTCTTTGCCATATCTGGTCTTCCTCCACTGCCCTTTCTCCCACAGAAAGCCAACAACACCCCATGCCCAAAATGCTGTGGCAGAGGGATGACTACACAAAGGGTGATGGAAAGGATGGTGATAAAACCTGGACACTGAGAATAAAGCTGAACAGTCAGTGCAGGACGTGCTGAAGCAATTACTCCAACTCTTCATTGCCTTCTTGGTCCCTCACTGATTTTCTGTGAAGTCTCACCCAGTTCAATTAATCTGACACATTGGGTGAAAATTTGCTTCCTGTTTCCCTACAGGTCTCTGGGGACTTGTCAATAATGCTGGGATTATGGGGCCATCAACTCTGACAGACTGGCTGGATATTGAGCACTTTAGAGAACCAATTGACGTTCATTCAATTGGACTGATAAATGTTACAATAAATATGCTTCCCTTGATAAAAAAAGCAAAGGGAAGGATAGTAAATATATCCAGTGTTGGTGGTCGCCTAGCATTCAGTGGTGGAGGCTATTTTCCTTCAAAGTTTGGGGTAGAAGGATTTAATGACAGCTTAAGGTATAACACTATGAGGAAAGACCACCTTTTTTTTTTTTTTCCTAACGCTCATATACTGATTTACAATCCTGGCGCTTGGTATAAAATTGAAAAACATTAGACACTTCAGACTAATTCTTCTTAAAAGTTCTTTTGCTCAACACAGATTACGCCACTTTTGAAATGGTACAAAACCTGTTGGGCACACAAGCTCTCCTCAAGTATTATTGCAGCATAGCTGGTACTCTTACAGATTCACAGCTAACATATCTTAGTGCACAGAGGCCTTAGTGCAGAGGAAGTTCCACTCAAGCAAACCAAGATGTCTTTGCAATATGAACCTAATTCTCCCAATTGAAAAGTGCACCTAGAAACTTCCAGCAGCCTCCCACCCAGAAAAAATACATACCATGAGTTATTGCATGATAGTAACTTTTGTCTAAGCTTTGTTCTCCAAAGTGTCTTAATTATACCAGTCATTAGAGAGAGCCAGAGAACACAGCAAACTAATCCTGGGGACCACCATGGCTTCTTCCTGTAACACACACAGGGAGCAATTTCTGTTCCTAAATATATAGTGTCATCTTAGATATCAGGACACTCCCACAGGGCTGGCAGATATGAGATGGGGCCAGAAGGAAATGTACCAATCCGGAGCATCAGCCAGAGGTCAAGAGCAATTCCCTAAGACACGTAAAATTACACACTTGCATTTAGGCAGCTGGCCAGTCTTACAGACAAGTCAGATAACTAATGAGCTACTGCAAGGTGAAGTAGAATGTGAAATACAGTATGCGAGCTACTGCCCAGCTATTGCCCATGCATGTTCTCACTCTGTGAAGGAGGTAAGGTAGTTCATCTCTCTTGCATTTAGGGATACCAAGCTGAAAGTTCACAGCCATGAACAAACCTCACAGTATTTGTGTGCTAGTGTGCCACGTAAAGACAGAAATAAAAGTGTTAGCACAGAAGAAAATCCCACAGTATTAATAATAATGTCTAATCTAATTAAATCATTGGTTTGTCTTTGCAGGAGAGATATGAAAGCTTTTGGAGTTAAGGTTTGTTGCATTCAACCTGGACTGTTCAAAACAGCATTATCTGATCCAGCAAAGATTATGAAAGAGAAGGAGGTTATTTGGAATAAGCTTCCCCCTGGTATTAAAACACAGTATGGAGAGGAGTATTTTCAGAAAGGTGAGGCAATTTACAGACATTTGTATTAAAAGAAGCAATACATTTATTGCTGAGAAAGCCTTGCAAAGTGGCATTATAAATTCTGATGTTCTGGAAAGAATGTGATGTGAAAAGTTTCTCTTCAAATGCATCTGCATCACAATATGACTATCCGCACAAAAGACTTGTTCTGGGAAGCTTCATTCAAATCTCAGTTAAAGATTAATTATTCGTGTTGGCATGAAGCTTTTGAGCAAACTCCCAAACAGAAAAACTTTCATCTGATGATGTAATCAATGTGCTCAATGTGGTTTTCTGTCATTATTGTTTATTTATTTAGTAATCAAAAAGGGGTCAATTCCCTTTGCTTCTGCTGGCCCCACTGGTGATGAAGCCCTTCAGGACCTCCCTGACAGACACTTGCTCAGCCTGCTGGAACAGGGGCTGCTGGAACAGGGGCTGCTTGTCTTTTGATCCTTGGACTTTCTTGTCCCTCAACTTTGTTCTTCACAATTGTGTTTCACAACTCTCCACGAAGCAATTTCCTTACTACAGGAGACTCATTTACAACTACATGATTTCTGTTTCCCTTTGCCTCTTACACAGCTGTGTTTATTCTGAGATACTGTCAATGCTGGTTGCTTGTCCTCAGATCATCCAGGCCCAGTTTTGCCATGACTGTTCCACAATTAGGGGTAACTAGACTGTTCTTGGGGTCAACTACATCACAAGGTCATTATGGATGGGGACTTGGTCCTCAGAAACAGCTACAAATTCTTGTGTAGGGAGAAACACAAAATACCAATTCCTTAGTGAAATTGCACTGATCCGTGTGGGGGGAAGAGTTACAAGTCACCCTGCCTGGCTGTCACTATCTTCCTTTTTGAGCTTTACAGATGCACTCAAGAAATAAAAGCTGTCGAAGATCTGTCTTAACAAGGACATTTCACCAGTTGTTCAGTGCATGGAGCATGCCCTAACAAGCCTACATCCATGTGCCCATTACGTTGTTGGGCAAGATGCTAAGTTATTTTGGAATCCCCTCTCAAGAATGCCAGCAGCTACACAAGACTTCCTCCTGCTGCGGAACAGAGTAGAGCTTGCAGTTTCCCATACAAAGTAAATATTTGCAAATATATTCCCCATCATGGACAAGGTTGATTCTATAGGTTGATTCTATAAGATCTATCCTATATATCGGCATGATACAAACTATACATGAAATACACACCCATTCCCTGTAAATGTAAGACTGTAAGAATATCTCTTTCTCCAGTATCTCTTACTATTAAAAAAACATACATTATATAATTTTTAACATGTAAACCAGAAAGAACAAAGGAACTATTAAACTTTCAGAAATGACTGGGACTTTTCAGTTCCTTCACCTTTAAGGTGCTCAGTTGAGAACTCTTGAGGGCTCCAGTTTTCACAAAGATCCATAAGACAAAAATAGGGAATGTGGCTTTAAGTTCCTGCAGCAGGAAGAGTTCGGTCATCTCAGGGAGAGAAGGGAATGGAAATAGAGCCTTCCTCTGGAAGAAGTGAATTATTGCAATATAAATAGTCACCCCTATTGTTTTGAGGCCAAGGAAACTGGTTGCCTTTCCTTGATACAGCCCTAACTGGAGAGAGAACAAAATAACGTGCTGAAGTCACTGAGCTGGCTGGGATTTCTGCTCACAGGACTTTGCAAGGTGAGGCATTTTCCTGGTCAGCAGGCTGTATCTTGAGGATCCCTGAAGTTCAGCTCTACCCCTCTGTTGTAAAGGATCCATAGCTACAAACATACACTGTGGGTCCAATTACAGAAGTCCAATACCTGCAATTAAGGTAGTGAGGAGCTAAGGGTTGGTTGGTTTTGTTGGGTTTTTTTGCCTCAAGTCCAGGAGCTGTTTCTTGGCATAAAAATAATATCCCTGTGTTTTGTGAGATGCTGAGTAATTACTGTGGAGAGGTGCTGCTTTGTTCAATTCTTGACACAAGTGCCTGTTAAGACCCAGCTCTACTGGAATTAATCATGGCAAAGTGCTTGAGAACTGCAGAGACCCCACGTCGAGTCTGTAACTGCACGTTGCTCAGGAAGCCATTTCCCACTGCCATGGAAACTACTCAGCGATGAAACAAATGCTTTCTTCATGCTGGTGAATTTGCTGACATGATCAGGCTAAAGAGCAAGTTACCCAGTGGCTATCCAAATAGATAGGTTTTCAATTTAGTCTCTATGGAGCTTGCAAAACACCAATTCTGCTTTTCTCAGTGCAGCTTATGCTTAGGCTTTAGTGGGGTCATTTAACTTATATCTCAGTTATCTGAAGAAGTTATTCATTCTAGAGCAGGTTTGAGGTGGATACCTATCACCTGGCTAATCTTACTGAGGTATTGCTGGCATTACTATAGTAAATTTTATTTTAAAACTAACTTTCTGTCAATAAAAGTGACAGAAACCCAAGTTTTCTTTATTTAACATTTAATCCAAAGGCTGCTGTGTGGCTGTCTAGTGAGCTAGTAGCTTCCCTGTCCCAATCTGCATGAGCTGCTAGCTTTCCAGGCAAGAGATCAGTCCATCCCAGTCGGTGAAATTCTTGGCTTCTGCAGAGTTGGGAGCACTGGGCCCTAGGAATGTGAAGGCAACTTGCGAGCACCTGGAGGTATAGACTGAGCTTGCAGATGTCTCCCCAGGGTGTGGGGAGAATGTGAGTAATGGCACAAAACCAGCACTTGTGTCTATCGTTACAGTGAGTACCAATTATATGCATTTGCAGAGTAGCTAAGAGAACAAATTAAGCACTTGTTTTTGAGTGCACAGACAAGAGAACATGCAGTCCCTTCCTTTCTAGAGTGATTTTAACAATTGTTGCTTATCTAAGCACCTACAGGGTCTAAACAAAACGCTAACTTAGAAATGTTCTTCTCAACATCTGGATTCTTTTTCTGCTCCTTTATTTTGAATTACTGGGTCAGTCACCTAAGAGTTTACAGGGTTTTATTTTCCTGGGTCTTTTACCAATGCTGTGGTAAAAACCTGAAGTGCAAGCCATACCAGGAAATATACAATCATGCCAAGAAATCAGCCCCCACTGTACCAGATTACATTAATCTCCCTGCAAAATGCTGAGTAGGAGAGTTTGGGGGTGTATTTCTTCTGAGGTGACATATTAATGAAGATCTTAAGTTACCTGTTGACAACCAAACTGAATTATCACGCTGACATTTTTACACAGCATACAAAAAAGCACTACTTTTCCATGAAACAAAAGTGCAAAGCCCTGCACATGCAGGAATCGCTCACCTAAGAGTGGGAGATGTGATATGTTTATGCCTGCATATTTGTTTATTAACTGAAGACCAGGGGCTTTGGAGCTCTGGCAGGATAACTGACTATTAAAGTTTGTACTTCCTAGACTCTGGAGAGCTGTTGGGTGATCTGTCAGAGAATTGTCTGATACACCTAAACTTTCCACTGAGTACTACATGAATCCTGTTTCTGAAGAACCCCAGTCCCCTTGGCAGTTCTTCCTCAGCGTGCCTGGCAGGTCACTCTAACCCATTGCAGAGCGCTGACTTCTGGAGGTTTGCACTGCCAGCATGGCGGTGAAGGAAGGAATCCAAAGCACACCCAGACCCCAAACTTCACCCCAACCTGAGCTTCTTTGGCACAACTACCAAAGCAAACTTGCTGTGGGAGTAGAACACTGGCACCGCCCTTCAATACGGTCTATGTGCTTCAGTTTCCTGTAGTGCAGAGAAGCAGAGGGATCCTGTATTTTGCAGTCCTCTAAGGATCTTAAAGGGCTCTCAGTGTAGTCATGCTGCTTTTCTCTAAAATCAATTGCTTTTATAATGGCACTTGGCTATGCATAAAAAGCCAAGCTCAGTCCCAAGAGTTCTCAATTTGCCAGGCAAATATCAAAGTTTTAATGGAAAGTAGAATTTGCCTTTAGCTACCCTACTGGCTTCATTAGCAATCAGAATTCAATATTTATGAAGATCTATCAATATTCTTGAAATATCATGCTGACATTTTCTCTGGAAACACACTTTTTGCCCCTGCAGACAGCTATTTCAAAATCGATATGCCCCTGGAAGATAAACGGCTTTTTGTAGTGCTCCACAATTATCAAATAAGAAATATTTTGCATAATGTTGGACATTCACAGAACTAGATTGTTTTCTTGGAAGAAAACTTTATCTGAGACTATTTCCTTTGATTCTGACCCCAGACTCCATCCAGCAGCAATGATGTCATCTAGCAGGATAAATACTGGTAGAAGGCTCCAGCAGAACAGAACCTGCCATGGTCCTCAGCAAGTCCAAATATCCATGTGTTATCAGAGAAGGAGCACAGGCACTCGGGGAGAGCTAGGCACTTAGGGATTACAGCCTTAGTAACACTGTCCCAGGGCTGACAGGGGAGAGAGGAACAGCGGAGGCTCCACACAGCGCCGCCCTCTCAGGTGTTGCCCCTAGAGCTCCTTGTCTTGCAGCGCTTCTCTGCCAATTATTGCTACTGAAACACAGGGGCTAACACTAATGAGAGCAGTCGCAGGTGTTTCTGGCATCCTGGCCAGACACTTAAAGACTTCTCTGCAGAGCCCAGTTTCAAATGTAACCTGCTTTCCAGTAGCGCAAGCTCACTGCCTGTTGCTTCCTCCCTACATCACAGCCAAGTAAGGAAGGTGTGATTTAAAGCTCCTGTTTCCAATTAGGTTAATCTTTTCCCAAAATCTCAAATTATTTCATTTATTTTTGTATTGCAAAAAAGGTGCTTTGAGTCCTAAATGATTTGAAGCACAGCTCCAAATTCTAAATCAGCAGTCAAAGGAAATGTCATTGCCTGGCACGTTGTTGCAAATGGACTGGAGGTATCTATGATCAACTGCTGCAACATCCTGTTTTCAGACTTTATTTTACAGCACAGAGCCTGAATTACTCTGAGCTCTTTTGCACAGTTTTAACGGCACTTTGTCAGAGCACACTCTGTAAGAGTCCTCTCACAGAAGAAATGTCACTGACTTGGTGAAACATTACAAAGATAATTCCAAAGTGCACACATCCAGGAACACTGCAATCCTTGTCAGACTTAGCAAGGACATTCACAGCAAAAAAAGCCAAGTACCTATGTGAAGTACCTGAACTGGAGGGCCGATTACATCAGCCTCAAAACAAAGATGAGATAGGCTGCAAAAAGAACCAGTGCAGCCCAGGGACCAATCTAACACCCCCAAAATTCAGTGACAGCCTCCCTGTGGATTGCAGCGGAAGGAGAAGCAAATTCTTACCCATAAAGATTTGCTTAACATTTTAAAATTAGAGAGCATTAACTAGTAGGCCAGAAGTCCATACTGATGGCTACTGAGGCACCCAACTCATTAAGTGGCAATGAATGTTGTCACTTTCTATCACTTATCAGCTATGCGACTGATTTAATTATTTAATGAGGGTCCAACATTCATTTGCTATCAGATTCTAAGATTCCTGCTTGGTGAGGTGTCAAAGCAAAATTTAGAATCAGAATAAATCCAAATCACTCCACGAACTCAACAGGAACAAGAACACCAGACAGGCTCTAGGCTTCCTTTAATATTCATGTCCTAAAGTAGTAAAGTTGTCACACAAAAATTAGCCAAATGAATGCATAACTTCAGACAGCTATGAGTTAAAGAAAGACCTCTTCCTCTTTGAGTACTTTCAGGATTTAAAGATAATTACAAATTCCTTTTTAAGTATCACTTCATTCTTTGAATACAATCACATTTTAAAGGCCAGATGTCTGCCCCTCTGCACATATGTAGGTAACTAGGGCCTAGGTAACTGCTTAGCACCTGTAAAATGTTTCTTTTTAACTGGATGTTTGGAAAATGCTTACCAGCCTTCCCGTAAATATTGGGTTTAATGAGTTATTTTGGTTTAATTCTTGCACAAACCAAAAATACAAATAGAAAAACAGCAATCTATCATGAAGATTTTAGAAGGTAGGAACTGCATTCTACATTTATCAAAAATTTTTGTAATAAGCAAACAGTATCCTCCCCATCAGAGTTAGGAAGCCTTGTGCTCCCTCAGTGCTTTTTTTTCTTTTTTTTGAGGGTAACATCTCCATGCATTTCCCCATTTCTTTGTACAAACACTCTTCCTATATAATATATTCTACTGTGCCATTTATCAGTGCTAAACAGGCAATGAGAAAGGAGACAAAAGACTCAGGGCACTGCCCCAATGTCTACCTTGTCTAACTGTCAGAGAACAGATCACTGACCATCACATAACACGAGTCACACAACAGATTAGTCACCAGACCCACCACTACCGCTTAGGCTTTCCTGGTTTTTCTTGGGGTCACTCTGCTTCCATGCTACAAATTAGAAGAGCAGCCTGGGTGGCATCATACAGGTGGTCAAAGAGAATCATCCTTCTTCCCAGAGGAATTCCTCTCTCCAGTATTAGCACAAATAATCACCAATGTCGACAAAAAAACCCAGATGCTACTGTGAGAACTGACATGGTCATTTCTTTCCATCTGAAACCTCCTGAAAGGCCCGGTTTGACTAGAAATCTTGGTCAGCAAAGCTTGAAAACAGTGGAAATCTGTTGAAAAGGAGGATAGGGAAGGTTTTGCCAAGGCACGTATTATTCACGGATCCCGATCACATTGTGCCAAAGTTTCCATCCCTACTGCCCCCGAACTTACAGTGAGCTGGAAGGGCTCCAACCAGAAACAAAGCCCCTTACGGGAATTGTGTCTGAGGAATCTGGGGGGCTCGCTGAGCACATTTGCTTCATTGCATTTTCAGGTAATTAACTTATCTGCTTGCAGTTCTCACTTTCAGGTTCAGTGCACGTAGCAATTTTGGCTTCCATACTTCTTCTTATCATTTACTGTCTTGTCACAGACAGTCACAGAGGGAGAAACGTGAGTGGAAAGCATGTCTTCATAACAGGTTGTGACACCGGACTTGGAAACTCACTGGCTAAATGGCTTGAAAAAGGGGATTTCATTGGGGATGTCATTGCTGCATGTGCTACAAACAAAGGAGGCCAAGAGCTACGGTCCTGCTCCTCACTCTCACTGAAGACAGCAAACCTGAACTTAGCTGACTCCAACGGCATTGCCAGGGCTGTGGTGTTTGTGACCAAAGAGATGGCTGGCAGTGGTAAGTGGCAAGGTAATTTCCCAGAAAAATTATTCAATATAACCAAATCTGGTCTAGCTATAATTTCTGGTGCCTCACCACTCTCCGCAGAGGCATTTTTCATCTTACTGATGAAATGCTTTCACTCTTCAGTTCTGATATTTCATAGTTCAAAGAGATTCTCTCCCGCAATGCTTTTGGGCTTCCTTTCACTTTCACCAACAGGGTGCCTAAATCTGGTTGCTCAGTCTATTTAAACCAGACCATTCCCAGGTGTGTTTTTCAGATTCTTTTTGGAATTGTTGAAGAATCTCAGGGGGAGAAAGCTGCTAAGTGGTACCAGAAAGAACTTTCTTGACAATAAAACCAGCCCACGGCTGGTGCGGTGCTTCTGTAGCCCTCCTCTAGTAAGCAGAAGAGTGTTTTTGCATGGCTGAATAAGTCTGACTTTTGCAATGCACACAACAACAATTGCACTGACAGTAATTGTCAGTGAAACACTTGCATTTCGGCCTCTTTTCTTAGAGTTGTTACACAGGTAGCTCTCACTACTGCTATCATACACCTCTGAGCACTTGTCTAAAAGAGTTTGTCCTTGGATACCATGAAGTGGAGTTAAACAAGACTTAAGTGTTGGTTTTGGCAAAGGGTGATAAAAAGATCTGTGTGGTAAATATATTCAATCATGGCAATACATGTTTTCTTTCTCAGCACTGATAGCTCAGACTAGACATTGTTAAGGGCCGCCAAAGGGGATCACAGAACTACAACCACTAGCAGTAACACACAGTTATACCAAATATTCAGTAGCTCATTAATTACTTAAGTGGCTAAAACAGCAAAACATGTATCTTCTACCGGTAGGACTTTCTCCTCAAAGGCTGTAAAACACTGTTGGCCTCACCATGACAGCTCCAGACCTTTCTTGAATGCAGTGACTGAGGGCAAGGACAACATAATTATTAGTGCTTACCTCCTCTGGCAGGCCCCTGCTTCCAGCTTGCAGAAAGTCACACGTTCTCGGTTGGGGTGGCCACTGCTAACGCTGTCACCTCAGTCTGAGAAACTCCTTATGGAGGCTGAGTGCTCTCTCTTCAGGCACAGGCTGTGCTCAGTAAACTCTTGGAAGTGTCACTGTTTATCTAAAGTTCCTCAAGTAATTTATAAGGTAGTAAAGCAGTGTTATCAATAAACAGGGTTAAGCTAATATTTTTAGAAGCATTGACTAATTCCACGTCTGGTTCAGACCTTTAGACCCCAACACAGAAAAATCAGTGTCTCCACTTTTATGTAGTCTATTTGATTTTCACAAGAATGTAAGTGCGTATTAGGAGCCCACATACTTGAGCAGATCCGGCTAATAAAGCCTAGTATGGTGGCCCATATCTTCAGCTGAAATAGTTTTCCTTTAATACTTTATCCATGCTCTTTTAGAGCCATTGCCTGAGGCCTTCAGCAAATTGTGTGTACACAAAAGGTGTACAGAGTAGATCTAGATATTTACAAGCAAACCCCAAACAACTGTATTAATCTCACTGAAGTTTCTGCAGACCGTGTGCTTGGTTCCCAATGCTGCATACGAAACTCCAGGGTAAGATATTGCCACATACTTGTTCTGCAGTCCTCTTAGGGCTTTTTCATTTGGTGAGCAGTGCTGAAGGAACAGCATCTGTAGCACCCACTGACTGGCTGAGGATTGAAGACTTCCACTCAGTGCTGGATGTTAGTCTGCCGGGATTGATTGAAGCTTCTGCCACTTCTGTAAAAAGCTGAGGGAAGAGTAGTCAATCTAATTAACACCAAAGGCCTCATGGTTTTTGTAGGGAGTAGCTACAGCCTGTCCAAATGGGGTATGGAAGCTTTCTCTGACACCTTACAGTGAGTAGGTAGAAATACATGAATTAATCTAAGAACAGATTACAGATGTGCTGACGAAGGGTGACTGCATGTTTGCCTCTCTCGTTTTCTCTCTGCCTAATGGGGCAAAGGAAAATAAGAGGATGTTGGTCATTTGTTGGGGATTTCAGTCTCCAGTGCTATTAAAAGATCAACCAGGACACTGCATTAGGAAAAATGTTCACAGCCTGGACAAATGGCTAGCATGCAGCTTCAGGGCGTGTGAATCCACTGCGTAAACAGAAGTAAACCATATACATATAGCCTGGTCAGACACCCAGAGTTTCCTGGGAAAATTGTACTTTGTTATTTTGCTCTAATGCTCCACAACAATCTGAGACGGGTGATTCCAGGCAGCAACCACATTACCGAAGGTACTTGTAACTTCAGAAAATTAAGCTGAGCAGCCTCCACTGAAGCCAGTTGTGTTGTACTGCCTTGAGAAGGCCAAGGCCTAGCTCACTGAGTCAAGTCCTCACAAGGACTGGGAAAGCTGGTTGCAAACCATTATGAATGCTTGTATAAAGAAAGTGTATTTCCCAAGGAAATATAATAGAAACTAATGGCTAATGTGCACATGACCCATTCCTTTGCACAGTTTGGGACAAAGAGGCCATTTTCATCCCAAAGGAGTCGTACTGCAACTCAAAATTACATAGAGGGAACCATGCTACCAGAAAACACACTAACCTTTATTCGACTAGCATTTAATCACTTCACCATAGCAATTTAACCATATGATGGAGAATAAAGTTCTAATCCAATTGCTCACTTCTACTTTTTCCCAGGCACCTTAATAATCTGTTCCTGCTGGAAGCTGAAAAAAATGCAACCATATTTGAAATAATCAAAAGTTTTAGTTTGATAATACTTGGCTAAGATGCAGCTGGCTTGCACCAGTCCAATATAAACCACACAGAGAGCTGTAAATCTACCTGACAGTGCTTTTTTTCCTCAGAGTTAATTGCCTAGTGTGCTTTTACAGGACAGGTACACTGCTATGAAGCTAATTTGAACTTCTAAAAATTATTCTGACATTTGAATACAAGAATTAAAGTCTCAAATATTCACGGAAGGAGGCAATTCTCCCCCTTTACTCCACTCTCATGAGAGCCCACCTGGACTACTGCATCCAGGTCTTTAACCCACGACAGGCCCCCAACATAATAAAGACAAGGACCTGTTGGAGCAAGTCCAGAGGAGGGCCACAAAGATGATGGGAGGGCTGGAGCACCTCCCATATGAGGACAGGCTGAGAGAGCCTTGGGGCTGTTCAGCCTGGAGAAGTCTCTAGGGAGACCTTAGAGCAGCCTTCCAGCACTGAAATGAAAGTGCTACAGGAAAGATGAGGAGGCACTCTTTATCAGGGACTGTAGTGACAGGACAAAGGCTAACGGTTTTAAGATGAAAGAGGGTAGATTTAGATTAGATGTTAGGGGTGAGACATTTGAACAGGTTGTCCAGAGAACCTGTGGATGCCCCATCCCTGGAACTGTTCAAGGCCAGGCTGGATGAGGCTTTGAGCAACCTGGTCTAGTGGAAGGTGTCCCTGTGCACTGCAGGGGGGTTGAACTAGACGATTTTTAAGATCCCTTCCAACCCAAACCATTCGATGATTCTGTGATTTATGTGACAGACTTTCAACTTACTTAGTGTTTTATGCCATTATTGGGTGGTCAGGGATTGTTACTGGTTTTTTTTTTTTTCTTCTAGGATAGACATGTAGCATTTTGGAGTGAAAGTAAGCATTGCTGAGCATGGTTTCTATATGACAGAAGCAGCTAATTCAGATGTAATTGAGAGAGACCTCTTAAGACTTTGTAACAGACTGACCCCTAAGATCAGGTACTCCTATGGAGAAAAATACTTTGTTGAATGTAAGTAGAAAAAGAACTGTATGAAAGTTCAGGGGGGATATTATCAATGTATATAAATACCTGAAGGGAGTCTGCAAAGACAACAGAGCCAGGCTCTTTTCAGTGGTGCCCAGGGACAGAACACAAGGCAATGGCACACACTGAAACACAGGAT
>NW_010097736.1:145122-169896 GCF_000699245.1 Pterocles gutturalis | reverse complement strand
TGAACATAAGGAAGCACATTTTTACTGTGAGGGTGACTGAGCACTGGCAGAGGTTGCCTAGAGTGGTTGTGGAGTCTCCATCCTTGGAGATACTCAAAAGTTGTCTGCGCGTGGTCTGAGGCAACCTGGTCTAGGTTACCCAGCTTGAGCAGGGGAGTTGGACCAGAGGTCCCTTCCAGCCTCAACCAATCTGTGATTCTGTGAACATTTGCTGGATTTCATTAATGTTTGTTAAGAACCCACTGCTGGCTGTTCTGGACTATGTGTATGGCCTGTGCTGTTAGTTCCCATATGAGACTGGTGAGACGTGATCTCATGCTACTATCCTTCGTCCCTCCACACTTAGAGGTAGAATGCGCAGGGGGAATGAATTGCTGTGACCATATGCTGAGTTTATGGCTTACCGATATCTGAAAAGTTTTGCTGTGTCACACTGTACTTACTGTATGGAACATCTGTCTCACAATATGGGCCAGGGATGTTTCTGTTTACCAGGCACTTGGGTGTGTTCTGCAGCCTTTCTGGTCTCTGCTTTGCTGTAACTATACTGCTCTCCATACCCGAGTCAGTAGTTTAAAGCAAGCCTGAAGCTGTAGACAAACCTTTGAATATAAATAATCTTCTTGCAGAAAACTTTGCATATAAATACTTTCAGGTTTATTTTCTTCTTTGCAGATACAAAAGCTCAAAGATTACCAGTGAAAAGACTGTGTGACTCTGGTATTTCTAAGGTCATAAAATGCATAAAACATGCCCTGATAGCAAAGTACCCCAGGACATGATACAGAGCTGAATGGTATGCAAAGTTATTTTGGCTGTTTCTTTCCTATGCCCCAAGCTGTTCATCTGACATACTGCTGTGTATTGCGTTTCCAGCTCCAGCAGCTAGTGTGAGATCAGTTCCTGGACTCCTAACTAACATTTAGTATTAAGCCAGTATCAACTCTGCAGAAATAAATATTAGTCCTGTCAAGACCAAACACCCTCTTCTTTACCAGTTACTAGACTCCTTAAATTCCCTTCAGAAGACACTTTCTCCACCCTCCTCACCTGGTATTTCTGAATTTGCAGCTAGGCTTGTAAATCCAGCATGTTTTTGAAGGTCATTTTTTATGCTCAGAAATGATACCTCTATAGGATCTAGGAGCTGCATTCATAAAATATGCAGCTACGAAGCTGGTTAATACTACTCACACAATAGAACATTTTTAAATAAGACAAAAATCACTAAAAGAGTCAGTTTTTCAAGTAGACTTCATCAATATATAGGCTGCTAGTGAACTCAATATAAAACAATGGCCTTTCAGAACATGTATCTTATACATGTACCTTACACAATGTATTTACTCAGATTTAGTCCTCTATTTCATTGGGGGTTTGCTCGTGGTCATATGCAGGAGTTGCTAAACTTCACAAGCTTCTGAACACAAGACATGAAATCAATTAATAACAAAGCCCAGCTATTGCAACATATTCCAAAAACTACAATTGCAGTTATTTGACCACATCTAATCACCTGACTACTCAATTGTGTAGAGACAAAACACAAGCTACTTTAGAGATACATGATTAGAGGGAAAATCAAAACTACATTGTACTCTGCTACTATCCAGAGTATCCAAACTTTTATTTTAACATTCTTCCTAATGTTAGCATAGTTTATGAGGAAAATATTAAAAATAATATGCATTCACATTTCTTTCATCCTCAGTGTGCTTTGCAAGTTAAAAGGATGATTATTTCACTCATTAGCTTAAACAGGTCATTAGCTTATGCTATGGCAAATTAGTTCTACTGTACAAAGAGTGTGCTCAGAATGGTAAAATGTTAGTTGAGGTTACTGTGCCTCTTGTAAACTATTTCTATCTGTTAATCTGCTGACCAAAGGCTCACAAACTGGTATTCCTAGAGATATTAAAATTGAAGGGGTAAAGGTTTTATTTGCTGAAGAGCTGCACTGGTGATTAATCATTAATGTGCGATTCGGTTAAGCTTACAAAAATACCATGAGCAGGTCAGAACTCCAAATGTAAGAAAAGGAGTTTCATCACTCTTTGTGTGTGTGTGTGTGTGTGCGTGTGTTCGTACATGTGCAAGAAGGGGAAAGAATGTAAAAAATGTTTAGTAGCCTTTAAGTATTTCACTGGGATTCTATTCTCTGGCAAATGGCTTCAAGAATAAAATTACTTTAATTCATTTTGTGATAAATACCTGCAGAGTTATAGCTCTCTCTATCTGGCCTGACAGCTGTAAAAAGAATGTACATGAAAAAACTTAACATTATAATTTATCAGCCCTATAGTTGCAGATTACAGGGAGATGCCGAAATCTCTAAATATCAGCCTTCTTTGGAAGAGAATGAGTCCAGAACTCAAGAATCCAAGCAGGGATTGTCCTCATAAGGGAAAAAGAATACAAGCGAAAAATGAAGTCAGGGATAGAATCTAAACCTTCTGTTGAACAAAGTACCAAAAACTAAATTTTACATAATCAGAAGGGTACATTGTGGTATGCTACGGAGAGGAAGAGGCCCAGTTGAAGCTTAGGAATCCTTCACCATGAGGTATGTTAAACAATCAAATCTACATACTACCTATCTATACAGTATCCCAGGGATGGTTTTCTTCCACATCTGAAGAGTTAAAATTCTTACAGGGGTAAAAAAAAAAAATCTCTGATACACAGCTGACATATTAGCAGTTTTCTCCAAAACTCATTCCAAATCTTTCTGTTGACAAAGACTATTCACAAAACTGATGCTATTTCTTCTTGTGGTATGCAACTGGAGGCAAGTCTTGTGGAAATATTAGCCCTGCCTTCTCTCTTTGAAAACATTGTGAACTTTTTCCTTAAGAACAGCAACCTGCCTTTCAAAGAAATCCTTTCTCATAGCCTTACAGATGTGTATGGTCTGTCACAGAATCTAAGGAATTTTCTACATTAAAGCTCTGAGATTTGAAAGTTAATCAAACCAAGGCTTTAATTGCTTATGTCCATACGACCTTTATAGAGTTTCCTGTTTCAAGGGACAGTTTACTTAATGGGTATAATGGGGCAGTTTTCATACTTACAGTGATATGATGTCAGTGATGTTATATCAAGAACTTTAGACAGTTGTGTGAAGCAGTAAGCACTATTCTTTTTTGACCTTATCTAAAGCACTGTTGCTTTCATCTCAGAGTTCACAGAAGTCACCACAACTGAAAAAAGTATAGAGCCTTCACACAAATTATGGACTAAGGATGTGGTATAATAATATATTTATTAGACTTATTCAGCAGCATCACTTTCCAGTTGTCTTTTCTAATCAAGGTACATTACAAAGTAATTACAAGAATTCTAATTAGAAAAAGTATATATTTTGAGAACTCGGATATAAAACAATCAAATAGCAGAAGTCTCAATGATTATAATTTTAGAAATCTTTAAATTACATGAACAGCTAGCCAGGAATGCTGAACAACATATTCCCGCAGTGGTACTCAGAGTTTCCCCAAATGGTTCATGTTGTGGAAACTACCTTGGATAATTAATAGAAAAGCTAATAAGATGTACAGTATATTCTGATAAAAGGTTACAGAAATAACCAGGTAACTACAAAGACTGCATTAGTCGAAATTGTTTCCCTTTCTATTAATGTCCACCTCAGGAAATAAATAGTCAATAAAATTAAATTTTCACTTTAAAAAACCTGAATAATTTCTTAAATGAACCAATATTCTTTGTATTTTGTTTTTTGCTGTTTGGAAATAAACTGTTACAGAAATCTAGCTACTTAATTTAATAGTACAAATTACTTCCAGAGACTCCAGCCAAGAAGAGAACTGTTCCATTGATAAGCAGGAGAAAATCTCATTAAATTAAGTACTCATAGCACTAAAATCTAAATATACCAGATCTTTTTAACACTATTAATGGAATGGTGTTAACTGGAACCTAGAGGAAAAGTATGTGTCTTATGGATTGAGAGGAAATTATTTTATCTCAGGCAGTTAAAATACTGTAAGAACAACATTTTGCACAGGTAACTAACTAGTCAGCATAATGATGCTGCATTGACTCTTCCATCGTTTGTTTAACACAAGATAAACAGACACACCCATTTTTACATACAGTAGTATATAAAATAGGTGGTAAAGATGCCCAGAGCACCAGTAGAAGTTTTAAAAGGTGCTGTTATAAATATATATTCTAAAGATCCTGTAAATCAGTAGTGTTCCTATATTTGCCTTGTCTGGGTTTTTTTTTTTAGTTTAAGCTTTTATATAATGAATTTATCCCTAAAGATATGACCAATTCCATATAAATTTCTACTAGCAACATCACCAAACAAGACAATCTTTCAAAAATTTACAAATGTACAATATATTTATAATATTAGTTTCAGACAGCTTCAGTGCAAAGATATACATATAGTACATCATGATAATTGTTCATAAAAATAGCAATAGGCATTTGTCAAAAAACAAGGCATAGTTTCAACATACATCTCCAGCCACTGACTAAGAGATGTATATATTTTTATAAAGCATTTGAGTGTGAACCTTACTCTTCTGTTTATAAAAAATATATGTGCAAATGGATGTGTCTAATTTTCCCTAAATCAGTTACCTAGTTATACCACAGAGTCCTCTTTAACAAGATTGGCGGTGTCTTTAAATGTATCCTCTGTTGCTGTATAAGCTAATGGTTGGTCTCTCTTCAGAGTAATCTTGGGAGGCAGTGAGGGAGAAGGGGTAGGGACATTTTCTGTGTCCTGTTGCTGTTCCTTTTGTTCCTTTTCCATCTGAAACAATAATCACAAAATCCCAGTTTACATTCTAATGTACAAAACATCCAACCTTAACTTTCAGAAATGTTTTTGTTTCAGCAAAATATTTGGATATTTATTTAAAGTCAAGTATCATGGTATAAGTTATTTCTGCAAGTCACCACCTGTAACAAAAATTAAATGCTAATTTCACCTCAGATGGTACAGCTGAGTAAATACACTACTACAAACTTGCTCCACACACTGGGACTTCTATTTTAATCCGTAATGTCAGGAGTAGCTTGGTAAGTCTACATGCACACACATGAACGTAGATAACATTGGCACTACTACTGTTTGTAAATAGTTACATTCATTAGTGTTGGGGAAATGAATCTCTGGCTTCCTGAACTCTCTCTCTCTCACCTTGTTCAAGCATTAGAAACCTAAATTTTTCACAAAAGGCAGCTATTTTTAGTCATGTGACTGTGGGGCTGATGTTCTTAAGTCAGCTAGGCCATCTGGAAATTTTAAACTGTAAGATGAAAAGGGCTGGAATTACTGGCTCAAGTCAGTAGAACTCCAAACCTTAATACCCAAGCCAGGGGAGAATTCCTCCAGCACACATACCACCTGCTGGCACACCATCTTAAAAGAACTGTATAGATGAAAAAAATGGGTCTGGTATAGAAACAGGGCTGCAGTATGCAGGGCTATTGAATTTTTCTGCAGTGCTGAAGCCAGGACTGAGAGGGCAGAAAGAGAAACTTCACTCCTAGTGCAGTACAATAGCCTTCCACTTGCACTGGGTCCCTGAGCTGAACTGGAATGCATGAGCAAGCTGAAACCAGCACCGGAGATCCTGGAGCAGGATCACACTTGGGCCACACAGTGCTTGGGCTGAGAAAGCAGAGATGTGGAAAATGCATCTGTGCTGCATGATCTGGATGCCTGCTGAGCACCTCATTCTGCATGAGACTTTATAACTTTTCTCAAAACCACTTCAGTCCTACCTTGACCTGGGCTGGAATTTCTGTGCTGCTTCACTTAGCAGCAGAATCTACCCATAATCTTTATCCTATGAAAGCAAGAAAAATGTCCAGCAGTACATTCGCTGAAAAATAGAATTATACAATATTAAGCAATACCTCTGCATATATTGGGTTTTCAAAATTAGTGTTTTGTTTCATTTTTCTCTTGAAGAAACTCCACTTTGATTCCTGAAACATAAAGATTATTAGAACTTTACACATTTTTCTCACAACAGCTCTGGAAATTGACATCACTGTTGCTGGATTTCATTTGCACTGACCACTAACTCAGTGATTTCAGCTGGATGTTCTTACATTGTCATGTAATTCTAAGCATGAGACCCAACTTTATTTTCTGCTAGATAACCACATGGGGCTATTTTACCTAAAGCAGCATCCATGAGGCTAGGTCAGAGGGCTTTTATTTATTTATTTATTAAAGTGACTAAATTAATTAATGGAAGTCTATCATTCCAGAAAAATAGGTCAAAGAGGAAAAAACTGTTGAAAACAACACAAGAGAAATTACTCTTCAGAGGAACATGAGACTACAACAACAGCTTGACAGAGCTGTCATTTCAAAGCTTATCAGAGGTGCTTTTTACTGCACAATGTGTGAAAATAGTCCTATAAACAAGCCACCATCAGCTCATTCATATGGATTTTAAGGCATAAAAATCTATCTTCCATGAATCATGACTAATGTACATGAGGCAATTCTTTGATCTTGGTTTTTAAAATGTCCTGCAAGAACATATAGAGCAATTGTCTTAAATGTCCTTGCTAGCACTTTTAAATATGGATAAAATTACAAATAAATGTGAAAAAAAAATGATGACAGTACAACGGCTAACTGTCTTATTTTAATTTTCTGTACCAAAAAAACCCTGTGTTTTCACCATTTTAAACCAAAATGTAATTTTTATTGGGTTTTATTTTCATACTGGGGGAGGGGGGGAAGAAAACAACCTTGTTGGCTTTTATTAAGGTATAATTCATTACAAATAATTGTTAAAAGTAAAGTCTTAGTTATAATAATTTCTGCTGAGGAGCAATGACAAGTTACAGCAGTTACATTACAATTTTCAGATTAGCACCTGCCTTCAAAATGAAGCACAACAAACAGTGAAAGGAAACTCTCTGTTCCAATGTATTCCCTTCAAAATAACTGGGTGGGCCAGGAAGAAGAGAGAGTTTAATCCAAATAGATCCTCACTGTGTGCCCTGGGCAATTCTGTGCTTGCACTGCTTTTCTTTTATCAGACTGTTCCTGACAAGCTCTTGCAAATCTTGTAAATATGGTCCAGTTAGTTCGACTTGATGCAGATTATGTGCCAACTCCATGGCATTATTTAAAGAGAACTGAAACTATATTGCAGCTTCCCTAACAATTCAGCTTCCCTGATTTGGAGCACAAAGCAAACAAGGCAGCTTTTTGAGCATTTCTGTGTCCTACCTGAGGTGCATCTGTACTCCGAGGGGGTTCCTTCGGACTAGCAGATATCACAGAGGCATACACAGGATTTTCAAAATTTTCGTTTTCCTCACTGCCAGCTGTTGCTACCTATAGGAAAAGAAGAAAAATCAACATTCTTCAAAGACGACAAGAAGATCATAAAGGAAAATGAAAGGTGAAAGTCAAGCGTAAGTTTCTCTTACATGTGTTGGACGAATGACTGTAACTGCACTTGCTGTGCTGGCTCCACCATCTCTGGTTGCATACATTGGATTTTCAAATGTGATTGGCTGTTTTCCTGACTCTACTGCAAAGTTTTCATTCTACGAAGGAAAAAGAACCAAAGCAATTGCACTGCAGTGCAATAAACACATCCATATTCCTAGGCCTTAATTTATAGTCCAATTCTTCATCTCAGGGAACAATGCATGTTTACTTTCACATAGGCTTAGACAATATCTACCATCCATTATTTTACTCTCTGACTTAGCAGGCTGGACCATTGATTGTTCCAATACTACCCCATTGGACAACATCCCCCCCACATTTCAATAACCGACTCAAAGTATTTTATTATGAGGAAAAATTACTCTCACAAGTCACACCTTCAACAGGGAAGAGATATCAAAGGAAGCACAATCCCAAAATAAATATTTCATTTTAGAGACTTCAAAATGACATATAAATTAATCAGCACTATCTGAAATATAAAATAATGGGGTTAATTCATTTTATCCCAGTAGGGAGATTGCTATGTTTTTTTGAGACAAAGCAGTTAAGTGCATCCCCTTAGTTATAACATTTGAGTTATGTCAGAAATAAAATGTTTCGCAGTTTTTAGCATATCTCTTATTATAAATCAATAATTTGCCCATGCATGAAGACCACTGTGTGGATAGCAGCTACCTCACACATCGTGCCAAAGCCTGAGCTGCAGCTATGGTACTCACAGCAGGTAGGCAAAGGCGCTGAATTAAGTATTTCTTAAGAAAATATTTAGTGCCACATAAGGATAGCCACCCAGGGCTAGCCAGCTTAACCATCAACAGGCAGAAGGGTAATAAAAGCAAAACCCCATCCAGGCTCACTTGTCTTGCTCCTTGTCACAGCCCCATCACAGGAATAGAGAGGAATAAGATGGGAATAGTACATCGGCTAGTTCTTTAAACCTGCCTCATTTCTACAAACTACTGCTTCATGCCATAAGGATTCAGGCTTTGTGCTGTCAGGGTATAGTTTTTTACCACACAGTGAACTCTTGCCAGCTCCCTCAAATTAGCCTAGCTTCACTAAGAACAGCCACACTGAAAAAATATCCCTCTAACATCTACTCATGCATATATGATATTAAAAAATTTTGGGAGGCACATCCCACAGTTCTTCCCTGCTGTGAACCAAACCCTTTGAATTCTTTCCCAGTGAACTATATAATTTTTTGTTTACACTCTGAATACATAGGGAGAATTAATGCCACTTAAGTAGAAATAGCCTGTATCCAGACCTGTTAATAGCAATGTAAAAACTGCATCAGTTGGACTTCAGTATGTCAATATTAGGCCAGAAAATGGAGAGTACAGTAAAGTTTTTCATGCATGAAAAAGATCTGAGGTAATATTCAAACCTAAAGCTATTTTTCCAGCATTTACTGAAATGTTCATATGGTAGTTTCATTACACAAGCTGCTTAGTTTTAACAAAGAGCGTGTTTCTTCATCTAGAAAAAGGTCATATACATATATTATGAGCTTATCTTCACTAGCTGTTTCATTTCATATTAATTTCCTGTCAGTTAAGTCTGTATCTCTAACTTTAAAAGTTTAGGGAGTTTCCAGCATAGACTTTGCAGCAAGTGCTTATTATTCAAACATACCTGTGATTTCTTTCCTATAAGTAAAAATCTGTGGTACATTGTACTTGTGGTAAACAGGGCAATATTTTTTGCTTGGAAAAACTATACAGTGTAGGAAACATAAGGATGTGCTCTTTCTCAGATGTGCATAACAAAACATGTATGATGTCCCCAAAACTATTAAACATTATTTTGTTTAAACTTTGTTTAAAATAAGAAACTGTCCGATTTACAATTTGTTGTGCAAAGTAGTGTATCCTGTGGTTAGGCTTGAGTTTTGCCTCTGAAGTTTCTAGCATACAGTCTGAATTTGAAAACCACACATTTTGACCTGTTCTGTGGAACACAAAGGCCCTCAAAAAATTCATTGTTACAATATTTTCATTTGCCTATTCATTCCTTGTATATTCCATGAATATGCTGAAATAGGAAAGGGGGTAATTGATTTAATTTCTACCATATAAATCTTGAGACAAGTCACATTATTTTGAAGAACAGCTTGCATTTGTCCTTGCCTTCAATTTACAAAAATCTATTTCAGGAAATTATCAATCAGTATTCACTTCTTTTTCTAGAACACATTTATTATCTCACTACCTTTTTTACATAAAATACTTCCCTCTATTAGCTAAAAATTACATTAAAAGAAAACAATTTTAAAAAGTAATCCCAGAACTAAAGCTTACCATTTGCATTGCTCTGTCTATAGCAGAGTCTCCTCCAAAGCAAGAGACTCCTATGTCCATACTCACATCTGCTCCAGATCGGAAAGTTACCCCATTGCTATTTTCAGTAGATTTTACAAGACTGCTTAAACTACAAAAAAAAAATTCAAAAAACAAAACAAAACAAAAAAAACCACCAGATTATACAGAACAAGAGCTTATAAAACATATTCTTCTAGTTGAAGCGTAGTTATCACTTGGAAGTTTTGCTGGCCATAAGCAAGCTAGCAAGGGCACCAGAAGTAGTATTCCTGCATTAGTTTGACAGTTTTGTTTAACCTAACTTAGCCTATTCAGAATGATTTCAATTATCTTTATAGTGGGCTCATGTAGATATCAAATGAACTCAATGAATTACAACTCCTTCAAATTTACATACATTTTGACTACTCCTACTTCAGTGTTGATTTAGAGACAAATGCACGAATCCGCTGAATTACTCAAATTCATTGAAACCAATTTTAAATAAATGCAGCTGAAATGGCATACAAATTTGTGGCTGTAATTCTGACACCTATACTAAAGATGTTTATGCATGCAAATCATGAAGACACCCACGTGGAGGATGCTGCTCTCATGTAAGTAAATGTTCAATCTCCATATAGATTCACAGTATCCACAAGTGCACATTAGATTTGCATGAGAAATATTGGAAATGAGCTGAAAGAATCCTATTCTTTTGAGTCAGGCTCAAAATAATAGGAGCAGTGAAATATAGCATCAAGTAGCCAAATATAGGACCTTCTGCACAGAACTCCGAGCATGCAACTCTCCAAAAACATGCAACTACAAATACACTGCAGGGTTAACCTTCAAGTTCATTTTGTCAAATTTGCCTAACCTGAAAGTAGACAGAAGCATTGAAATAATCTTTCTGTTTGTGTGTCCTCATTGGAGCTGGCTTGTGCTAAAATTCTTGCCTACAGCTGGTGTGTTGTGTACACACTTTACCAGTTGGCCCCATAAGCAACAGCTGATTCAGTTTTCAAAAATTTAAGTATTAGCTATGATTTCTGCACTTGGATAAGTCCCATGATAATGGTAGCATCTAAGCTATAGCTTGAGTTAACCCTACAGTAAAGGTATGAGTTAACAGTTTGAAGAGGAATTGAGCAACGACAGCAATAAGGCAAATTCATGGCAGAAATGGAAACTGTGAATCCTCACAGACAAAAAACTTGACATCTCCATTTTACATCGCCTCATAACTTATATCAGAAGTATTGCTGTACAGTAAAGTTCAAGTCAGTGCACTAAAATTTCTACTTGGTCCCTATCTGACAATGCAGAAAAATTCCATTCAAGATAGCAGGAAACGGAATTTCAGTGAACAGCTTAGAGATCTCTTACAAACTCTTTGTCCTGCAGGATTGATCTGCACAAAAATTTTGTCGCAATTCAACTAAGCCAAGTTGCAGATAAATTAAATTAGTTCAGTGTAAAGGAAGCAGTTATAGCTACATCCACATTACTGATTACAATAATTTACACTGATTTAACAGCTACTACTGTGAAGCCGGTGCAAAGACTATAAAGATGCAGCTTTATGCCTTTAAAAACACTAAATTGTCCTAAAGCTAAAAAAAATTTCAAAGCATCATATTCTGACATCTTTAAAAAAAATTAAAATCATTAGATATATTTTTTCTTCATCTTTCTTTGATTTAAAACATCAAATATTTTTAAATGATACTTCACAAAGCTCATTTTCACTGGACCGTATGAGTGTCAGGAAAGCAGGAACCTACAAAAAGTCCAGATTTCTCAGGCACTGGAAACAGACATAAGTTCACTAAACATGCCCCATATTATTTTTAAACAGATGAATACAGTGTTGCAGACAAGCTAATTTCAATGTTAAAAAGATCTCTTTACCAGAATCATTTTCTGACAAAGTCTTATAAAAAATTAGAACATATGTAACTATGGTCTTTTGCATCTTTTTGAACTGAATATCCAGTTCCAGATCTGGTAAGTAGTCTTCCATATTGCTCATAATTTAAAAGCTAATTTAAGAAGAAAAATATAAGTAGAAGAGTTTTACAATAGTCCTTTGTTACAGAATAATGATCAGCTATGATATTGCTCGGAATCAAAAATCCTCTGGAATTGCTGCAACATTGCACTTCCCATATTCCAAAAGAATGGGCACAAGGCAAACAAATCAGATTTTTCAGAAATATTTAGGAACAAACATACATTTCAGTGCACAGACATTCCAGCTATGAAAGCCTTCAAAACATACCTTGGTAGTTTGGGAAGCACTGGTAAAAGGGAGCCTGTTCGTCTGTAGTTACAAAAGCCTCCAACCGCCAACACTCCAATTATTACGATTAGTACGACTGTCAGCAGCGCTGCTACTGCTGCTATCAAAGACAGAAGAACAAGCAAACATTTAAGTAAGCATAGTTCAGTGTAAAAAAGATACCAGAAAATTATAAGCTTGACCCTGAACAGGTATAATAGTTGGGCATTATACATTCCTTCGCTCAAAATATCAAGTGTAATATATACTTGAAGCTTACTTGTTCCAGGAGGCACTCCCTTTGACAATCCTATTTCACAGTAATTCCCAGTATAGCCATAAGAACACCTGTAAATGCAAGGACAGCTGACTGAATGGCTTCTATCAAGTCTAGGATCTCAGCTTCATTATTATATTCTGTAATGTTTATCTACATGCCATAAATTTTAACTCCGTACTCAGTAATTATATATTTCACTCACTGCAAAGATAATATGTCTGATATCTTCACAGAATTAAAAGTGGAAATAAAAAGTGCTAAGTCAGAAAACTAGTCACTGAAGTCAAAAGATTTGCTTTTGCAGAGCATTGGTGGCACCTACTGGCTGTTCCAAGATACATTTACAAAGCACCTCCATTGTTAAAATTTTTTGTAAAATTGTGTGGTTTTGGGGGTTTTTTTCCAAACTGATGCATTTACATTGCTTATTTGCTGACATTTTTGTGTGTATATGTGTTTTTCTGTGACTGTTGCAAACATGCTACTGCAGATGTATGACATCTTCTGAAGCATTTACAACACATTTCAAAGAGTTTAATTGTTTTGTGAGACTAAATCAACACAACCTGGCCCAGGACTCCCTAACAACATACTGACTTACTTGCATTTTGGAAGATCACTTTCATCTATATAGCATGTTCCTCCAAACATACACCTGCATGCTGGTGGCATTGTGGGAGGGGATTCAATAGCTGCAAAATTTGAAAGCCACATACGTGTTACCAAGACATCTTCAACAGAAGAAATACTACTATAGAGCATTTTATTTATCTCTATCGAACTTGCATATGCAAACTCACAGGCTACTTTTCAGAAGTTTTGCTTTTAATAGCCCAGGTGCCTGTTGTTCTTATGTTTATTTTTCTGCAAAATTAGCTTATTTTAATTGAAGTTCCTGTTCTTGGAAGATAAGTAGGTACAGACAACTCAAAAGCTGTATGTCCCATCACTTTCTTTTGCCCATGTAATGCAGCCCACCACCACCCTTCAGACCTCTCAGTTCAGAAAGCAGCAACGCTATCTCCTTTGCCCAGGCTCTTCCATCCAAACAGCAGGAAGTTGCACAGAGGGGTACAAACTGTGATACATCTTCATCTTATGAAGAAAAACAGTGGATGGCAATGCACATATAAGAGGGCTCTCTAACTCTCATACATCCTGACAGTGAGAATGAGAGAAACCCAAAGTCCTCAGAGTTTTCTGTCAGTACAGAGCACAAGCTGGCAGCTTAGCACCAGGTAGCGCAGAAACCTGTTTCTCATTATGCCAGTGTCACAGCTGCACTCCAGGAGCCCTGAGGTGCCCAAGTGGCAACACTGCCTGAGCTGGCCCAAACAGAGACCTACAAAGGTTTTGATGTTTGATATTATTCTAATGCTGAGTCAAGTGAGATAAGATTAAAAAAAAAAAAAAAAAAAAAAAAAAAAAAGTGAATTTTCTCGAAGTTCCACTAGCCTCCAATAAGAGCTCAGGATATGCCGTCAGAAATGAGTAGTTATGTAGGAAAAGCTCTGGAACTTAGACATAATTATATGCTATAAATTAAGAATGGACTTTGACAGCCTGTCTTACACTGATACTTTTGTCATAAAATTTTTATCAGCCAGAAGTTGCTGGCTGATAACATGTTGCTACAACATTCCTTACAGGTAAAACTCCCTTCAAGTAAACGGGGTAGAAAAAGGGGAAGTGCAGAGGTCTCACTGTGTTTCTCAGTAGCTGCAATATGGGGAGAGGACCAAATAAACGATATGTATATACAAAAGCTAAGTTTGGTCACTCCATTAATTATGGCAGTCCCAGTTCACTGGCTAAAAAATTTGCTTAAAGTCAAGACATAAACTGAAAAAAAATAGAGACAGCACTGTCTATCCTATTTGCTGTCTTCTCTTTTTCTTCAAAATAAGGTCAAGCACAGTTTTCTTAATTCCTGGACATTTTATGTAAATCAGTTTCAGCAAAGAATAACAAAAGCAGCATCCTCAGAGAAATAAGCAGCAAGTAGCAAATGCTAGTGCTATTGATACCTAATTTAAAGATGTATTGCACCCTTCCATTCACTATTGTATCATATTGCTAGCTCCTCTTTCTGCCACTCACACCTTGTGGCGACAGGAAAGAACATTAACAATTATTGAGAAAATGTAATTTAAAGGTAAGGCAGTGTAAAAATTTATTATATTTTCTCTTTTAATGCAAAAAGAAGATAATTTAGAAAAGACTAACAATAGAAAAAATACCAGAAATAATGTTATAAAGCATAACTTTCTAGAGATAAGTTGCAAGGACAAGTACAAGGACACCTGGCTACCACCCACATCACTGTGAGATAAGAATGCAGACTCTTAGCTAGAGAAATAGAAATCCTGCAGAGGTATGCTCTTTCTTCTCAGGAAAGGCTGAGCTATTCTATTTTATTGGCACTCCTGGAAGCACTGTGGGAGCTCTGCTGCAATGCAACAACCAAGCACTAATTTCTAGTGCGTAAAAAGCTTTCCAGCATATGATAATTACCTAGAAGTTATCTCTGTTCACACTGTGAGTTCTGTAAGCTTTGTTTCAAGTTTCTATTGTATTCTATTATACTGATCAAACAATACCTTGTAGAGAATTGTAAACATTAATTGTAAACTATAATTTTTCAGAAATGCTCTAGTTCTGAAATTGATGCATTTTAAAAAATTAAACTAAAATATTTTGTAATTTCAAAACAAAAGTCAGAAACTGTAACCAATTTTGCAGCTGGATCTGGACTGGTTGGAGTGATGTCTCTGAAAGAGGGCAGATTTAGATTAGATATTAGGAAGAAATTTTTCACTGTGAGGGTGGTGAGACACTGGAACAGGTTGCCCAGGGAAGTTGTGGATGCCCCATACCTGGAGGTGTTCAAGGCCAGGCTGGATGAGGCTTTGAGCAACCTGATCTAGTGAGAGACGTCCCTGCCCACAGCAGTGGGGGTGGAACTCAATGACTTTTAAGGTCCTTTCCAACCCAAACCATTCTATGATTCTATGATCTATATCAATTTTACAAATGACATGCAAAGAGATTAGATGAAATGCACAAGGTGATCACAAATCAGCGATGGCTCAGAATAAAAACCAGATGTCCTGACTTGCCAACATCTATTACATCAGCTAGCTCATCCTTCCATATTTCTAATTCAGTAATGCATTTGCATTCCTAAAGAAAAGCTTCCTGTGCTTTCAATTCCAGTTTGACATACTATTCTACCTGCATCACACTCTGTGCTGCTGCCTTCTATGAATCGAGTCCCTTGAGGACAAGAGCAGGTGTACCCTCCTGGTCTCAGCAAGCAGAGGTGGCTGCAGACATCTTTACAAGGATTAGGCACTGAAAAAAAAGTGATAGAGACAGTTGAAGAAGCAATGCAGCATATTCCTGAGGCAAGACAGGGCAACTCTATAGTCAGTAGTGTATCTCATCAGTATCACACACCAAAAATGTGAACAAGTCTAGATCCATTTTGTTTAAAACAGCTGATGCCCACATACCACATTTATCTCAAAATCTTCTCTCTGCCTGTTCTTACATTCTTAAGAGACAGACCTTAGTGGTTGGGAGGCAATGTAGCACCAAGAAGAAACTGAGCATCTCCAAGCAACATGGAGCTTTCTGATTCTGAAAGCTAAAACACCTTTAAAGAGGGGTATGCTGGATGTTCCTCAGGACATCCTCCCATGTGATTACTGTGGACATGTCATAGCCGAAATATTGCCCTTGGAGGCAGTATTACATGGCCAGCACTTTGTATGTTACCAGGATAAATTCATATTGTGACTGCCACCTCTATGACAACTCCAAGATGGAGTGGAAGGAGAGGGTCATACTTAGAGAACTAAAAGACTCTAAAGAGCAGTGTGTGGTCTTCCACTGTCGGTTTAGGAAGAAATCCTTTACTGTGAGGGTGGTGAGACACTGGCACAGGCTGCTCAGGGAAGCTGTGGATGCCCCATCCCTGCAGCTGTTCAAGGCCAGGCTGGAGGAGGCTTTCAGCAACCTGGTCTAGTGGAAGGTCCCCCGCAGCAGGGGGATGAACTAGATGATCTTTAAGATCCCTTCCAACCCAAACCATTCTATGATTCTGTGATTTCACTTTGGGTATGCAGAAAGTCCTTGCCAGCCTGTACTCCATTTTTAGGTTTTCAGAAATGAATATTATCACATACTGACAGACACACTACCAGGAGATTACTAAACTCTTTGAAGACATCAGTACCAGCTTCAATCTCATAGCAAGGAGCGGGTCGTCAGGATGCCGATTACCTACCTGACTGATTGTATCTGTGCTGGTGATAGATGCGCACTTGAGTAAGCCATGGATTTACGGTCAGCACTTTCACTTTTTCTCCACTTCCAAATTTATCTTTCTTCCAGACTTCTCCTCGTTCTTTAGCTATCCAATATAAATGGCCTTCAAAGACATCAAGGCTGTATGGACTGCTTACTTCTCAAAGGAACCAAACAAGAGATTGTCAGCAAGCAAATCTCTACCAAAAGCAATAAAACTGCTGTTCTTCTTCAGCTTAAGTATATTACCCAATCCCTTAATTTTAAGACATTTGCAGCTATATATATACATCCTCATGTGCCTGACCACTTCATGCCACTGTACTTGCAGGCTGCTTAATAATATACATAAAAAAGCAAGAATCTGATTTTCTACATTGTCCTTTATTTGGGTCATGTAAATTACCCTCAGGGAATCTTAGTCAACAGGCATCATCATCTCTGAACTTGGTGTGCCATTTACCCCCACATAAAGGAGGATAAAACACTACCAAGACTTACTCTTTGAAAAGCTCCTGAACCTAGCCCCACTTGTGAAGCCCAAGTGATTGTTAGCATACATCTTGCTTGCTATTATATTAATTGTGTAAGTTCTTACCTCCATGCAATACTATGGTCCTGTCTGTCCCATCAGGTCTCATGGATTCAATAATATTTTCTTTAGAATCACTCCAATAGATCCTATCATTGTTCAAATAATCAATAGAAAGTCCTGTTGGCCAGCCAAGGTCTTCAGAGACCAGAGTTTGTCTTTGTTGTCCATCCATCCAGGCACATTCAATCTTTGGCTGCCTTCCCCAGTCAGTCCAATACATGAGCCTCAAAGCACAGAAGCAGGATTTAATACAGTTTAGAATTTGGTTACCATGATTACCCTTCGGAGTTTCATGGAAAAGATCAGTTGTGGAACATAAAACAGTTCAGCAATCTATGTTTTGCAGATGTGATCACAAAAGTCACAGAAAGTTCACTAAACAAGCTTGTTTCAAGTACAGAAGACAAATATCAAAAGAAGAATGTTTGCATCTTGTGTCCTGATTTGGAGAGAGAGTAGTTGTAATGACAGTTTCTCCATCTCACTGGAAGAAAAATGACTGTGAACACTGAACACCCATTAGTCACAATAAAGCTGCAGAGCACAGGTGACTTCAGGGTGCCATGCTGCTTCACTCCAGCCGAGAGAAGCACATATCATCACTGAAAGAGTGATCAGGCATTGGAACAAGCTGCCCAGGGAAGTGGTGGAGTCACCATCCCTGGAGGTGTTCAAGAAAAGTGTAGATGTGGTGCTTAGGGACATGGTTTAGTGAGTTAGGTGGTGTTGGGTTGACAGTTGGACTTGATGATCCTTGAGGTCTTTTCCAACCCTAATGATTCTATGATATCGCGATATCTGGTGATCCATCATATAATACAAGAAGTAGTAAGCACAGCTGTTGAATGTACCAGTGCATTTACATTGCCTTCCACTGTGGAGGCTATGTCTGTATTGCTTGGAGCTGGTAAGAGACATTCCCACCAACTCCCCTGTTTCAGTAGTAACAGAGAAATCCAGTGGGCAAACAATACTGTAGAAAGGAGATTTTTATTTGACTTACCTGTTGTTGTCACCAACACAAGGACCCATATGAAATCTAATCATAAAATACTTTCCCGTTTACACAAGTTTCCTAACATCAGTAAAGAGAAACTCCAGAAAGCATGCCCTTAGTCTTTGCTGTAAAGTTTACCATTGCAGGTTTTTTGGTATTGAATACCATTGCAAATAATTCCTGGAAGTCCTGTAGTACTTACCCACGTTTTGGATTGACAGCAATAGCTGCTGGTTGATCCAGTAGAGAAAAGATAAGCCATTTTCTGTACCGTCCATCTAACTTTGCCACCTCTATGCGATTAGTCCCTGCATCAGTCCAGTAAAGATGTCTGAATCACATAAAACACAAAACATTCCAAAAATAAACAGTTTATACTTCGGAGAGAAATTTAAAAAAAAATATATTTTTGATAAGAAAAGATATATCAAACCCAAACAAAATTAGTATAATGAAGCTGCATTGATTACATCTGAACTTTTTCAGTCTGGAACATACAGACCCTGAATACAGGTGAGTTTAGCAAATGTGATCTATCGGCTCACTAGTTTTCTCCTCGACAAAGTTCCTGCAGCTGCCTCTATTCCCTGTCAAACCATCTTCATTAAAAGGCTACTGAGAACTTTTGTTGTTACTTTTAAGCACCAGAGGTGGCTAATAAACATCTTTTAAGATCCCATTTTCGAGGAGACAGTGAGGTTCATTACAAATAAAAATTTATTTACCATGTAATTTATGTGGCAACTCTGACGGCATCCAAGCTTATTAGTCTGCAGCTCCTCTCTATACTTTTGTCTTCTGACAGAGATGCTAATGAATAAATTGTTACCACATCAGACGCAAATGCTTTTAGTCCTTACAAAAAGGGCACTCAAGTCTACTCTTCCTTGAATTTTGCTTATATTTATCATCACGGCTTTACTATTTTTTTCACCTTAGATAATAAACATACTCATTATTACACACTCACTAATCACACAGTGCCTTCTGATGGAATAAATTATCTCATAATTGGCTTGAGAATGTGAGAAAATACTGTCATTCCTCTTTTGCAGATGGGCAGAAGGACTAAGTGTCTCCAACTACGTGTATCAGTTTTTATATCATGTGCAGACACCTAAATACATTTTTTTTAAAATATGTTTCAACATTGTTCTGGAATCAGTGTAACACTACATTTGAAGTGCTGAAGTAGCCTCACTAGGATGTTGGTGATATATATCCTTTGTTCTTGCTCTCATGACCACATAGATTTGTGAATAGAAATTCAGACACTCCCATCTGCCCTCAGAGACATTTGGTTTTCCAGGTGGTCTGCAGTTCACAAAGCAAACAGCAAAATAACCTGAATGTTGAAGGCTAATCCAGACCTTAATGCATCTATCTCGTATTTTAAAACTGCTGGAAGGAAAGATGCAACTTTCCACTTCCTTTTTTCCATCATGACTGGCACAATTTTTCAGGCTAATGAATAATTTCAGCCATCCGGACTCCATCCTGCTCTAGAAATCAGGGTGACATACTGCATGAGCAACTCCATAACTCATAGGACACAACACTTAACACAGCATACGTCACCTAACACAAAGAGTCTAGGTAATGAAAGCTATACATATCAGGCCCCAAAACAGAAAAAGTCTTTTCCCAATCTTTGCCTACTCAAACAATAGATTTTTGAAACATTAGAAAAAAAAAAAGTCTCTATTGCCACAAACACAATTCAGAGTTAAGTGCTACCTAGCCGCAGCCCAGATCTTAAGCACCTTCGAATTGTATTTTGATTGAGGATGTAAAAGGTAAACAGTATTCATCCACCTGGTTGATAACCACGTGGCAGAGGGGAAGCAGATAGCAAAGCTCCTTCTTTTATTTTTCAGCTTTCCAGAAACATCATGCTTTACTATGATCCATCCTTCTTCTTCACCCTATTGACTACACTACCAGGAACATCCAAAATTTGTCAACAGTGTTCAGAAGATTGACTCATCTCTATAACATCTGTCCACTCAGCTTCAAACAGAATCCTGACTACATTTCATAGTGTCTATCTACAAACATCAGGATCCTCTCAACATTATACCAAATAGAACTACAGCTATGCCTGTCCACCACATCCTTTAACAGTTACATTGCGAATAAGAAATGACACCACTGACATCAAACTGCCAAAAGTCATGCCCAACCTTCTCCCAGCTCTTCTCCAAGAGAGGGAAAATAAGCAGTGATCTCATGATTTCTAGGATTAAGTTTAAAAATTGCAATGTTTTAGCCTAAAAATTCCACAGCCAACAAGAAGGAGAAAAAAACTCTGACACCCAATTACAAAAAAGTAACAATTTTCTGAGAAAACACATATATTCATCAGACTTCAGAGCTGCTTCTGATTAGCTCATGCAGCACAAGGCTGGTAAGAAAGTAGCAAAGATAGAAGACAAATTCTGTTATGGATTAGGGAGGTCTCTTTCCCACAGCAGAGAAAGCTTGTTCCCTGGACCTGACCTGAGTCCTTGAAGAGGAATCCATCTTACAGGAAGGCCAGTGTTATTATCACTTTACTGATGCACAACTGATCTGCCAGTTGTGGAGTAATGCAAGTTTCCTCAGAGAATACATCATGCAGTCAGCAACATGCATTTGACCTATTAACCTGCTGTCTGGGCAAACAGAGCTTACTATATTCTCCTGAACTACCTCAAGAATAGATATCTTCAGAGATAGTTCATAAGGAAGAAGAAAGTCGATTTCGTATTGCCTGATCAGACCCTTGCCACATTCAACGTACAGCATTTTTCTAGCTTTTCAGTGCACTTACCTTCCAACCCAGTCAACAGCTAACCCATCAGGATTAACTATGTATTTCAGATTCAAGTCAACTTCCTTTGTAGGATTGTTCCTACTGCTGTCAAATGTGGGCAGATAAGCACGTTTAATGGCTCCAAACTCAGAACCCTGTCCCAGAATGCTGAAGTACACAATACCTTCAAAAAAGATTAGAAAGATAATTTTTAATGTCTAGTTATTCCATATTTTTGGAAAATTCTAATATTTCTGAGGCTCTTAAGTGAAGATACCAGACCCATTTATGCATGAATAACACAGAGTCATCTGCTCAATTAAATTAGTGTTAGTGTGTAAATTTTTAAGCCATTCATCACAGGTAAGATGCATACCTAAAATCATCTTGATCTAGATTATCAAGAAATATATATTTTTCAAGAGTAGAAGGTCTTAGCTTTGAAGTCTTTGCACATGAATTTGATACTAATTTAGATTCTCACTACCCTAAGGAGCAAGTATGGCCCAGGGCACTAGCCCTGTGAAAAAGGCAAAAGCAGGGAGTCCGATAAAGAGGCAAAGGTAGACGCTAATATAGTTTTTTTTTGTGTAAGGATTAGTTCTTGCAAGACTTGAACCAAGTTTGAGGACTGGCAGAGGCAGAAGAAAAGGAAGGGGTTCACTTATAGCAATCCTCTACTACTGCATAATCCTAAAGAGCCACAATTCCACAGTTGAAGTCTCACCAAAACAAAAGGAAAAAACCAACAGAAGCTACCTACACTAAATTAAAGCACTGAAGGGAACCACACTGATGCTGCAGAATGAGTAGAGCGCAAGGACACATTCAACGAAGACCTGGCCAGTTAATCTAATTTGATTTTGATTTCCAGCATAAATTAAATACCTATGCTGCAGAAAAACATTTTTAAACCAACCATTGCACGGTTGAGTATTAATGTTCTACACATACTCACTCAGGCCTATCCCTTCAGGGTCCCAATCATAATCCAGAGCTTGGATACGCTCCTGGTTATCAATATAGTCAGAGTACTGTTCTGATGAGATATTGTATCTTCGAATCCGCACATTATCTGGCAGCAGTAACAACGGAGGATTACCTGGGAAACAATAATGGTTTTTACTTTCATGTATTTCTCATTTTAGAAGAAACAGATCAGAGTCACTTCTGGTCAAAACTAAACTGGGGTTTTCACAAGTTCCGTTTGAATAAGAAACACAAGGAACACAGGGCCACTTTTAAAGCTTCAGATCTATTCAAACTGCTTGGTTTTGCAAAATTCATTAAAAACTCTGAAAATGCTTACAGCTGAGGACAGTATTATCCTTTCACTACAGATTTTGTGCAGTACTGATCATTAAGGGATAATTCCTTAAAAATTCTTAAACATTACAGTGTTGGCACATCAGCACCTCACATCTCAAAAATAGAATGCCGCTATACACTATGCAATTCAGCTCCCCACCTCAAAGTATGGGAAACAATTTTGAAAGTACAAATAAATAGCTGCTGCCTTGAGCCAAGACCTGTCAGTTCTTCTGCCTGAAAGTCTTTAAATCCTAATGTCTCCATATTCAGATGAATGCTCTCCTATCCAGCCACAGACTATTTTGGGGTTAGCCTAAATACTGTAGTAACTTGACTACAGGGAGTGTCAGTCCTACACATCTCATTTTGCTGGTGAGAAAATTGTTCAGCCCTTTTGTTAAGGACAATGTCCAGTTGGGAGTCATGGATTTAAATCCTAGGCCTTCTTCCAGAGAAGAAGTTCTCCTACATTAATCACATCTTCACAGAGACAATGAGAAATGCCAAAGCATTCACCTGAGAAAGGAAAATCTCATTTACCAGTGCCTTTTCCAACTAATAATCCTCAGTTTCCTATGAAGTGTGTATTTGAACACAATCCCTTTCCCTCTAAGTCACACCTAACCTAACAAGTGACTCTAATGAACATACAATTCAATGCAGAAATTGACAGTATTTCCAATACATATACTATTACAGGAAAAAAGGGGACCTAATATTCTATGTGTGTTCTGAAAATGCCTACTGATCAGTCCTGCAGCAGACACAAGCAAAGGAAGCCCTCATTTATAAGTGCTGTGAGCTTGTACAAAGAGTGGTAGAGTTTTGGGCGTACAGAGAAGTAGAACTTTAGGCACAACAGATTTCATTATGTTATCAGCTACAATCACGTTATCTTCTGTCACCTGGCCTTGAAAACTTTGGGTGTCCAGATGCTTCCTGAATAAAGCCTATAAAGAAGGATTTCAAAGAACTAGATTTCTAACACAGGCACGTAATGAGTCAGCGAGGCAGAACCTCATGTAAATGCCCCTTTTTATTTCCAGACTCATGCTTAACAGTAAATATTTGCTGAATTAGGCCCCTGGACTGGAAACCTGGAGACTTGGTTTTCTTGTATCATTTCTCATATTACAAATAATTTTTAGGTTTCAAAACCTCCAGCAGCACACAGTTTTGGTCACAGGCATTCTGTTCTGAGGATTTTACTATTTGACTAGGCACACTGCATTTCTATCTTGTACCTCTTAAAGCTGTTAAAGTGTAAGTGTTTTTCTAAACACAATGTTGTTTCTGTCTACTGCTGCATTATTACTTTTTTCTATTTTCTTGAGCTCTTTATTATTACTACTCTATTACTATTATTTTCTGAACCAACTCTCTACCTATTCAATGACTGTCACACACTGTAGTCACTCCACTGAGGTATGATAGAAAGCTAATGATTGACATTAAACATTTGCCTAAGTCCTTCTGTTTGTGTTCATTGGTCCACGAACAGTGAATGGCAGTCTATCATCAAACTGCCTTTCATTTGTACCAGTTTAATGCAACTTTCTTCTGATGTATTATTTTGTTGAGAAAACCTACACTTCAGGAACAGGCAACATTAATTTTCTTCAGATGACAACCACAGGATAAGCAGGTTTTTGTTTGCAGAAAATTTCAGGAGAAAGGCAGGCATCCAAATCAAGAAATTATTTTTAAAGTTTACAATTGAAAGCAGAGATGAGCACTTCTATTCTTGATTGTGGAACGGGTGGAATACGCAGATAATATTATGTTACAGAATACAGTTTGGCTTTCATTATCCCCTTTGTAAAAAAAGAGAGGATTATATTCATATAAGTTGCTGTACTCCACTTGCTCCGTACAGATAGCAATCAATCCTGCTATCAGTTAACATACCATTAGCTGCGCACTGTTTTCCTTGTTGATCACCCACAGACCTGAAGCCATCTGCGCAGAAACATTCATAGCTTCCTTTGGAATTCTTGCAGTCCTGGGTGCATGTTCCAAAGATTTCACACTCATTGATATCTAGACATAAGTAGAGAAGATACCTAGAGCTTAATCTCTTTCTTCCACATGCTGGTCACCTTTACTTGATGAAGTGGTAGGTTTGTCCCTTCCCCACATACTCTAAAAGATCAGTGACCTAATAAGTGATCTTTAACATCAGCATCTGTTATCTAACAGAACTCCTCATCACTCATCTGCTGTTTAACATGTCTTAACTACAGATTGCTAATAACTCCATTGCTCCTGTTTATCAGATTGCTTTTCAGAGACATTTTTGAGCATGTATTTTTGTGTTAAATCAACAAAGAAAGACAAAAGATGAGGCATGACTACAATGAGATGCAAGAGCAAAGCCTTCTTGAAATGCTGAAGCAAAGATACCTAGTCCTCAGAAACAATATCAGCAGGA